>NW_026555703.1:0-52730 GCF_029017545.1 Prosopis cineraria | reverse complement strand
CCCTTACGTCGCTCACTTCTAGCAATGCTAATCAAACAATCTACATAATATATACATCAAACAAAATTAATATTTGTGATAAACATTAATCACATTTTAATCCTAGGGTTAAGCTATTAACCTATATCTTAAACACTTTTCCATAAAACTAACCTTCAAACTTGATCATTCTTATCATTATTGGACCTAAATATCACGTATTTAGCTCGTTAACCAAGTAATGAACACTAGTTAATCTCACCTAAAACAACTTTAAGTTTCAATTTAAGTATCTCATTAGCATAATCATCATTAAAACTACTTAACCAACACTTATCTAACTTCAAGCAAGTCTCATAATTTGAACACATCACAATGGCATCTCCAAAAATGAAAACCCAACCTAACCCAACATAAAATAGCTTAAAGAGAGGTTTAGAGGATAAAAATGATATCAAAGAAGTTACCTTGAATGATTAAGAGCCTAAAATCATGTTCAATGATTACTAGCCTTCAACCCTAATAAAGCTCTTGATTTTTCACCCAAAACCCTAAATTTTCTCTCTCATTCTATTAGATTTTTAAATACATCACTTATGATGTTTTATATCGCGCGTTGCGGGCATGACATGAAATAACAATTTCATTTAAGCTCACAATGTTAGATCCAATTAACCCAATGCCTAATTTGGACTCTATTTAACCTCATAAATGGTCCTAGGCCCACTTAAAGTCATAATTAAATACCTAACTATTTTAATTAACCTTCAATAACCTTCAATTAAAGTTGCATTATGTGACTCCATCATCTGTTTTCCATTTTTTCCTTTTCCCTTCTTTTTTTTCTTTCTAACCCTTCTATCAAGATTTTGATTGTTTAATTTTAATCTCTTATAAAATTATTATTAAAATTTTAAATTATAAAGAATATAAAATAATAAAATTTGAATAGCTAAAATTTAATATAAACAATTAAAAAATACAATAAAAACAAATAAAATGAAATATTTTATAAAAAATTAAATTTGGATTGTCTAAATCTTAATTTCTTGATTAGTAGCTAAGAAGAAGAGAAGGGAGAAGATGGGAAGAGAAGATGAGAGAATCTTCTCCATAAAAAAAGTTAAAGGAAAAATTGCATTCAATCCCCCAAAAAAAAATTATTATCAAGAGATCCCACAAATTTTATAAAATTCCAAAGTTTCAAATTAGCACAGGTGATTTGATCAAGGGTATTGACGACTGGACAAACACTATTTATATCTTGTAAAGAAAAATGATAATTTATAATAGTAAGTTAAGTCACTATTGTTCAATTATCAATACCTTTAGTCAAGTTATCAATGTGTAGAATTTAAAACTTAAGAGTGTTTTGTAAAATTTATGAGACCTTTTGATAATAAGTTTCTCTTTATAGGATTTGAATGTAATTTTTTTCAAAGTTAAAAGCTTATTGATTTTTTAAATAATTAATGAGTTTTTAAAACTTTCTTAATTTATAAAAATATAAGAAACGACTATCAATTATGTTTATAAAAATTTTTTTCCACTAGCTTAAAGACATTTCATTTGCACTTGCCTCACATACACTTGCCTCTCGCTACCGCGGCTCTCACTCACTCCATCCTCCATCTCGTTCTTCGCCGCCGGTCCTCTAGCCATCACCGTCGCATCTTAAGGTATTTCCTCGCTCTCTGTCTCGTTCTTTGCCTCAGCCTTAAGCCTTGAAGCTCAGGTGCCCAGTACTCCGTTGTTCTTGAGGGCAATCTTCTCAGGTCGTCCTTCGTTGGAACTAGGAACCTTCGGCCACCTCTCCTTCACCTTCAATCTCCATCAGGTTCGTCCACTACTCCTTCAACCACAACCCCTTCGCCTTTAATAGCTGTTGCCTGCTGTTTTGCATTTTGATGACTTGAATCTGGGACTCCTACTGATGAATAAGGTGTACATTTTTTTCCTTTAATCCTCCTTCAGTAGTTAAATTTCTTTTTTCCTTCCACACTTTCCAGGGCCGCAAATAAATTTTGATGATTCTGCATTGGCCCAAACAATTTGGAATCGTGTATTCGGAAAAGAGATTTCGTTTTGGTACAATTAGACGAATACTAATAGAAAGTCGCTTAACATTGAAGAATAGAGAGGTCGCAAAACATTTTTCGGTGTTCACTTTCCTTCTTCCAATTATAGTCACTTTGTATCAGCTCACACGCTAAATTAGGTATCCACATTCAAAAGGAACAGCCCATCTTATTTGATTTGATACTGAGACATGGATTGATTCGATTGTGCATTTATTTAAATTTTTGGTATGCTATGGTTGGTCCTGTATAAATGTTTTGGTCGTACCTGTAAAAGTTTGGGGAGAACTGACATTTCCTTGGCTGTCTTTTGTGGTTGTGAAATTGTCTGGGTATTGTTGACATGCTTCTTGCTGCATATGTGAACTTTGTGATAGTTGTATGTTAAATTTGGGCTGCGTCTTTTGGTATGAAGTGCAGTGTGTTCTTTTCTTATAAAACTGTCACACATCTTTCTCTTTTGCTTTGAGTCTCTCATTTTCCTGATTGCATCTAAAGCAGACAAAATAATTATTGTATGCTGAGAAAGAAAAATTAAGCTGCATGTTTCTGTAAATAATTATTTTTTTTTCTTTATGTAAATCACCTCATACCTGTAATCTCCTCCTTTTATATTGCTTCCCTACATCTGGAGCTTTATTTGTTTCTCTGCGTCTTCTTGAATCAGTGTATATAGCATAGATAGGGAAGACGAAGGAATCAATCCCACTTGTTGCTGAATGTTGTGCTTTGATGAATAAGAGTACTCTGGAGAGGGTTTCCAGGACAGAATCCAAACGGTACTTAAACCTGGTTGTATTATTTTTCATAGAAGAATGCAGAGTTCGCTGAAAATGCTGTCTAAGTGCAAATCCTGAAACTCATTCACCATTGTCTTCCTCAAAGGCTTACCAACAGTAATGGGTTGTGCTACTTCTTGTACGGCAACCCACTTTGTACAATGGTCGATTCTCAGCAAGCTCCTGAGTCACCAGAACTTCCAGTTTGGGTCCAAGTTACCTGACAACCAAACCCCTGAAAGCTCAGATTCTGATGATGACTTCGTTATCCCTGCACTTGCTGATTGGGTTGATGCCCATATGCTTAATGTCGAACCCAAGTAATGAGACTCTCTTTGAGGGGAGGACAAGGATGAAAATGATGTCACAGCAATCAGCACAGTTCTTAAAGAACCACATCCTTCTCCAGACAAAGTTGTTGAATCGCTAAAAAGGTATGAGTTTCTTGTGTCAGAGAATCTGGTTCAAAAGATTTTGAAAAGATTTTGCAATGACTGGGTACGAGCTTTAGGGTTTTCACATGGGCAAAAACACAACAGGCTATGTGCATTCTCCGAAATTGTACAACTTATGATCGATATTTTGGGCAAGGCAAAGAAATTGATCTTATGTGGGACTGTGTTCAGGAATGTATCAACTTGAAGGGTATTTGACATTAGATACAATGGTTTGTGTAATGAGGAGGCTTTCCAAGGCAGAAAAGTATGAAGAAGCTGTGGAAGCATTCCAAATATAGAGCGGTTTGGTGTGTGAACAAGGACATAGTGGCAATGAATGCACTTATGGATGCATTGGTGAAAGAAAATAGTGTTGAGCATGCTCACAAGTTCTTTTGGAGTTTAAGGACTCGATTTCTCCAGATTCTCTGTCATTCAATATCCTGATTCATGGATTTTGTAAAGCTAGGAAACTTGACCAAGCCTATAAAGTAATAGAGGACATGAGGAAACATGGGTTTCACCCAGATGTTATTACATACACTAGTGTCATTGAATCATATTGCAGAGAGAAGGATTTCCGCAAAGTGAGAGAAGTTTTTCAAAGATGGAGGAAAACGGTGTGTCTCCTAGTGTTATCACCTACACTATTTTCATGCAGCTTTAGGGAAGGCTGGGCAATTATCTGAAGTTCTGGGTCTTTATGAGACAATGAAGAGCAATGGTTGTGCACCAGACCCGCCATTTTATTCCTCACTGATATTCATTTTTGGCAAAGCGGGCAGGCTTAAAGATGCACGCGATCTGTTTTGATGATATGCCAAGGCAAGGGGTTATTCAAGATGCGCTCACGTACAATACCATGATCTCTGTTGCTTGTGCGCACTCACAGGAGGAGACTGCTCTTAGTTTGCTAAAGGAAATGGAAGAGAAATCATGTAAGCCAAACATCGAGACTTATCATCCATTACTGAAAGATGTGTATCAAAAGAAGAGAATGAAGGTGCTGAACTTTCTGTTGGACCACATGTTCAGAAATGACGTGAGTCTTGATTTGGCAACTTATTCACTTTTGATAGCTGGTATGTGTAAAAGTGGAAAACTTGATCGTGCTTGCTTGTTCTTCGAGGAAATGATCTCACAGGGGCTAGATCCAATGCGCAGTACGTACAATAAATTGTTGGGGGTGCTCCAAGCAAGAGTATGCTAAAAGAAAAGGAACATATTGAGAGTTTGTATCATAGAAGCAAAAATGCATTGTAAATTTGGCTGACCTAGTTTCAGATCCAGCAAATATTTTGCCAGTTATGAATCACTGAGCTCCATTTTTGTTTTTCACTTCTGATTTCATAAAATTTTAATCTCCTTCTCTTAGTAGGCAGCATATGAGCTGCACAGCAAGGCAAAAAAAGAGAGAGACTTGAGCTTCTGGGTATGTAATTTTGGTTGTGATGGATCACTATTGTAGCTCGTAAGCAGTTACCAATAAGGACTTACAGACATCAGGCCCTTGACTTAATAGAGCCAGAATGCCTATTTTGCATCGGTTACTGCATTGCATGCACAGTTCAGACTTTGCTGGGCATCTTGCTGAATGGAAAACCATCAAAGGAAAAAAGATCTGGATGAACCTAGAAAAACGGTATATGGAAAGATCTGGATCAATTATCATTTCTATTGTATTGTTGATGTCTGATGCAGTTTCCTGCAGCACTGTGGAACGAGATCTTAACAAATTATTGGAACTCCATATCACTGTATTTTATATCCCTTTACTAATTCACTGTGAGGAAAGTGAGGAAAATGACATGAATGAAGTAGGCAGTGAATAGTGATAACTACTGAGAATTGTATGGTTTCATAAGAACCAAAACTACATGAAACCAAAATCTGGGTAAGTAATGCGACTTTGAATTGATGCTCAACTTTTCACCCTTCAGAATGAACCCAGAAAACAGTATATGGAAGGAAGATCTGGGTCAACTATGATTTTTTACTGTACTGTTGATGTTGATGTTTGATGCAGTTTCCTACAGCTCTGGTGGAAAGAGATCTTAACCAATTATTGGAAATTTGGAACCTCATCATTGTGTATTTTATATCCCTTTACTACTTAGAGTATGTTTAGTTTCATAAGAACGAAACCTACATGAAACCAAACAAGCATTGAGATGAAAGCTGAAGGTTTGATGTGAGAGTGACGATTGCTTTCAAGTCTTATCTTAATTCCATTATTTGATGAAGACGTGAACTCTCTCCATACATTCCTTCATAGCTCCACAACTGTTTGAAGCTGACGAATGCTAATATGAGCACGTCACAAAATTTTTCCATCAGTCGAGATGGTACATGGATCAGCTTTCTTAACCACAATTTTTTTTCGGGACGAAATGATTTGTAAATGACGATAAAATTAAATAGTCCTGAAAAAAAAAATCAATTTTATATCTGTTAGTAACTTTTATTACTGATGTGGATTTAAGTTCTTTTCGTATCACGGTCCTATATTGAATACCAAAAAGATGAATGTCTTTTTCAACAGAAATAAGTTGCCTTAGTACAAGAGGCTAGCCATTAGCTAATAATAGTAGTTGGGTCCTTTGAATTACACGAAGTTTGATTAATGAGTTACACTGTTCAATAACTCTTAAATAGTGTGACTCGTTAGAGTTTCCATATTACGCACGTGTTATATTGCTTTCGAAGTATTTAAAAACAATATTTATCTCATAGATGAATGAAGTAAAGAATGACAATGATAATGTGGTTGGATTAATAAAAATTTAAATTTAAAAAAAATCTTTTATTTGGATACATGAAAAATTTTGAATTCAAATTAGAATTTATTGGTAATTTCAATTCTCTCTACGCCCTAATCATTTAAAATTTTAATCACTTCAAATATCTTATTATCTTTGTGTTTTTATTATTAATATCTCTATAACTCTTTTGTCTTTTCTCATATTTTATTGATTATAGAAATAAAAATAAATCTATCATTTTAAATTTTCATTGTCATTTTCAATTTTAATTTATCTCTCTTCTTTATTTGAATTTTTTTAAAAATTATCTAAACAAATGATTTTAAATACATGAATTTTAAATGTGATATTTGAAATGTAAAATTTCAAATCTACAATCTAAATTGAAATTTATCAATCCAAACCCTACCTTACTGTCTATGAATCATGGTTCAACTAACTCTACACTACACATGAACTTAAAAGATCTAATGGGTTGGTGCGATTCCTCCTTCATATTTGTTTCCTTTGTCCCCCCTTTTGATAGCTAGGTAGATTGAAGGAGATGAATGTTGTGTGGTAGTGAGTAAATTAAGGAGATATTTTTTGTTATATATATTGCCCACCAAATACAATATTCATGAATTAGAGTGCCTTTATTTTCAGTCAACTTCTTATGTTTGGAAATTCATCAGAAACAGGCTTTTGTAACTTTCATCAGAACACATTAGAGTGAAGTTATTCTTATATTACTATGCTCAAAGCCATGTTTTGATCAAAACTACCATATTTGAGATTTCATTTATAAGGGTTTAGTAAAGGATAATAATTCCTCAGCATATATTCACTTCAAGAATGAAGATTTTCATGGTCTCTGAAACTAAGATATACTTCTCTGGTCCTATTTATAAGTCATTTTTAATATATTTCACTAGTACCAAGAAAACTTTATAACTCATTAATTTCATTTTAAAATTTAATAAGTTTTCAACTTTGCTCTTATTAAATATATATACTTTAATAAATATTTTCTCTTTTCAATATTCAATGGAGGGTAAAATAAGGGAATTTATAGTAAAAATTTAATTACTTGACTTATAAATAGGACAAAAAAAATTTTTTACTTTGTCCTATAAATAAGATCAGAGGGAGTATGGGATAATAAGAAAAGGGGAGGATGGCAATAAAGTCTTGAAATAGTAAATTAATGGCAATTAGGTCTTAGTAAAAAATTTAAAAAATAAGTTATAATATCACTTTAATGGTTACAAACTAAAATTCAAATTATAAACCGATTGTTTATATTTAGAATTTAAATATTTTATTTGCAATCAAATTTTCTAAAGTTGCAATTGTTTAAGTTGATAATTACAATTTATTTTTCAAGAAAACATGTCAAGGACTTAAATATCATTTTTTTTTTGAGAGTTCACGATCATTTTCCCTGAAAAAAATATTGTGACATGAAGTTGAGATATTCTAGAAACTTTTGGGTGAATAATTGTCCTTGGAGAATCAGCAACATGAGGTGGAATTAGAACTAAGCAGTTCATAATTGGTGTCTAGTCTAATATCGAATAGCATGGGGCATATCATTAAATATGACCGTAGACATTTCATACCATATGTCTTAATCTTTTATCAATTATGATTCTTGGAGAGCTCAAAATCTTAAGAGTTATAAGTTGAGATTGAAAATTCTTTGTAGTAAGATTTTTTCATAACTACAGACAAAAAACCCAGTTAAGTTTTTTACAAAATAGTCCATATAATTCAAAATAGGATTTAATAATAAGAACATTATATATAAGTCCCATATATAATATAGGTCTCAACCTCTGATAAATACTAAAGTTTTTAAAATCTGATTGTGCTTTTCCTTTAGATAACACATACTATTACTATGTTTTCATTAGAACCTTGTTAATCATTGGTGAAGTAATTGCATCATAGATGTCTCATGTGCTCAACTTTATATATGGGTACATAAAAGATTTAAAAAAAAAAATTCAGGCGAGTTACTTCTTTGAAACTTATTACAAGAGCAAGTCTTAAGTTTCAAATACAAAAAATTATAACTTACATATCAACAAAGTTCTTAAATCGACAACAAGATTCAAACATATACTCTTATGAGATGTAATGACTTGCATCTCTCTCTACTGACTTACCGCCTCTCTTGGCAACAAAAAACCAGTTACTAGTATGGCACTGAGCTCTTAGTTTATCAATGAAACTGTGTAGTTACAGATATGAATTGATGCAGGAGGATCAATGAAGGTTGGTGGCATGGGGATTAAAGTTGGAGGGGAAGGGAATATTTTGATAGCATTAAGGAGAGAGCACCAAACATGTATGTTTGTTGCTGCTTTATTTGGAAACAGAGGTTTAATGTGATGATGGATGATATAGGAACACGCAAGTAATTGTTTGGTCAGACATAAATGATTGATAAGAATTTTACCATTAGAGAATGCTTGTTTACAATCTTTGTGTGAGCAATTCTTTAGCCACTTTTTCTGTGTTTGACTTGGTATGAAAAATCTGTTGGTAATTATGAGGTTTGAATTAATTCTATTCTTAATTTTGTGCATGTTTAGTTTTATTTATATTAGAGATTTTTAGTCCGGTTTTAGTATTGTTGAGCGTAATTAGATATAGCTTTTTCAATATTTTTTTTCATCCACGGATAAATCAAACCCAGTAACCTATATTTAAGCGACTCTAACTCTTTTTACTAAAATCAAAATTATGATTTTGATAGAAGTATATAATCATATATTTTCACCTAAACAATGGTTTAGATGGTTTTAGCGTGAAACCTAACATATTTTTCATTATTAATTTAGCTATTATCCTATAATTGCTTGAACAACATTGGATAGGTATCACAAATCAAAAACAAAAAGTATTCATGCCTATTAAATGTGGTGCAAAACAACAAAACATTAACATCAATATAACTCGATATAATGTTTCAAATTATAACATTATTTACAAGTTAAATTATTCAAATCATTTCCTATAATAATAATAGTATTATAATAATTATAATTATAATTATTATTATTATTATGTCTGAATTTTGGGACAGAGCCTCCTAGAAGGGCACATGCGCATCATCATGTAATTATGCAGAAATGAAATGTGCTTTGATGAAGATTAGCATGAGCAAAGCGTGCAAAAAATGCATTAATTATATCTAATTTGGTTTCCCAAAATTACACCAACCTGGTCCTGTATGTTTCCCTCTAATTATGACCTTAATAGTACTTTTTAATCATCATAGGCAAAAATTATCACGCAAATTAATTACTTTACTAATTTTTTTCCTATGAAGGAGTAAATATTTTGGTACAAGTACACTTCAAGTCACACACCACATCATCGCTTCAATTCAATCCTTTGTAGTGCTACCCTTTTCATGAATTACCAATTAATTAGCTATTATTTAAAATATAATCCAACAATAGTGGTTTTTTTTATTTTCTTAAATATATTTCAATAATATAAAATATTAGATAATTATTAAATAAAAATACGTAAACTAAACTTAGAAGTATCGATATAAAATCTATAGAAAGTCACGTATTCCATAAGTTATGACCATATATAATATCCACTATCAAATTCATGTGAATTTAAGGCCAGTTTAATTTTGCTTTTAAAAAATGTTTTTAATTTTAAAAATAAAAAATATTCAAGTAAGTGATTTGAAATCAAATGTTGTTTGAAAAATTGTTCTATTTTTTAGTTTTGAAAAAAAATAAAAAATTTCTCTTATTTTTTATTTTGTTTGTGGTCAACAACTTATTTTTTATTTTTTAGAAACACTGCATTTTACTATTATAAATTCTCTTTAGCTATGATTAACAACTATCACGGGCCATCACTATTGGCCATTGGAAACCAACACTATCGATCATTTTTTAATTTTAAAATTATTTTAAATTAACATAATTAGATTTTCATTTTGTTTTTTTAAAATAATTTTCATAAATTTATTTATAAAATATATTTAAAAAATAGAACAAAAGCAAACAAGTCCTTAATTTGTAATGTTTTTGAACTTTCTCTGTATATTTTATTTTGTATAATTTTGATTTTGTTTGTTTATTATTATTTTACATATTTTCATAAAACGTGAAAATTAAAAAGATGAATAAAATGCTGGAGAAGCTTTTGCATTATTTTCACTTCCATAGAAAAAGACACCTAATTTCTACAAACAAAAAAAAAGAAATAAACATTATTTATTGCAAGCTTAAAATGCAGTAAAAACCCACATAGGTGTGGCATAAATAATAATGATTTGGACTCTTTAAGCATCATTCCAAAATTTGATTCATGAATGTGTGTATGGAGAGTATCTCTTATCGATTTCTTGAAAGATTAATCTTACAGATGTTGGCTATGGAGATACCTTGGAAAATGATAAAAAATAAGAGCAGTATTTTAGACAATGAAATGAGAAACTAAAAAAATTAATCTCATATATTTAATTTTTCTCATTTTGATTCCTTGAGTCACAAATTTGAGAAAACTAAAAATTTTATTATCTCTAAAATTTAGGGAGAATGATAGAGAAGTCTTAATAGGATTAATTAATTTAACTTAGGTCTCAAGTTTTAAACTTTAAGAATTTGGTAAGTTTGACTCTTAATTTTACTATTTAATTGTGATTAAAGTTACAACTTGTTTTTTAAATTTTAAAAAAATCAATTATATTAAAATTTAAAAAATAAATATAAATGCATCACAATAAAGTTATGAAACGAGAGCCAATTGGTAATTTTTTTAAATTTGAAACTTAAATTAAATTAATTAATCTCTTGAACTCTCTATCATTCTCGCTAAAATTTATGCCGGAATGTATATATATATATATATATATATAACGAGTCTAGTTGAATATAAAAATATATAAAAAAAACGAGGTTAAAGTGTAGTATTGCTTTAACGTTAGAATAAGAAAAACATAGGAGAGATGCGAAAGGGAAAAATGTTTGTTGCAGAATTTGCTTAGGAGAAAGTGACAGATGAGGAAAGGAATTTAGAAAACCAAGGGCCTCAAAACCCAAAACCCATTTGCAATGCAAAAGAAGGGAACACAATGGGGTCTCTATCAAAGCTGAAAATAAAGCAGCAAACAAAGAATAAGAAAGAATAATAACAGTAAAAAAATTAAATAAAAATACTGAAAGAAGAAAGAAAAATCTGGTGGCTTTGACTGCCTCGTAAAACATAATTTTACAGGGTGGGTGGTTTGGGAAACAAAAGGCAAAAGCAAACACAGCATATCTTCTTTGTTCTTTTCTCTGATTTTTCTTTTTTCTTTTCTTTTTGTTTTGACCTTTTTTTGTTTTTATTACATGCGGTTTCAATTATGAGCCAAGATTATCTTGTTCAAGATTCATCTCATCACTTGCCAACTTTGGGCATGCTCTTAGTACTTGATATTTCTTTAATACAATTATTATTTAATATATTATATTATCGAGTCAGAATCATATATTTTGTTAGATTAATCCATTTTTAATAATTATCCAAATCCTATTTAAGCATTATTGGTTAAAAATAAGGTTTTTTAATTGTAACTCTGCAGTGTCCCGTACATTTTACTTTTTTTTTTCCCCTTAATGTTATTTGATGTCTACATTTTGGATTTGAATTCAATGAGTGGTACAAATTCACTTAATCAATGAGTGTTTCATGTGATATGATAGCCAACATCGATTCAATTGATAACAGTAAAAAATTGTTATATAATATTTAAAAACGGTTAAAACTTACATTTCATATAATTAATCTCAATAGATTTCACGCCTAGCTTTAAAAATCTAAAAAATAATTATTTTTTCACAAAATAAATAAAAATTTTATGATGTTCTGGTCTCTTGCGGCTAGCCCATTTGGTAATGTTGATTTTATTAATTATATTTATTTTTTTAAATTTTATTATTTACAAGTTTTATTTTTTTAAATATAAAGAGTAGACCTTGTCAATGATGGAGATTGTCTCTTTCAAGATATTAATATTGTGGATAAGTGATAGACTTCTTTCAATTAATTTTTATTTATTTATCAAGGGCAAAAAGGACAAGATCTCAAGGGAATAATTGTTATTTATTTTATTATTGTCATTTTGATGAAAAGCATAAGAAGAATGTCAAGTGTTCAAATTTATGGGATTAATTAAGATAAAAAGATATATAAACAGATACACACACACGAATTATTTTTAATTGCAATTAACTAAATTCTATTTGCGTTAAAAACGAAAGAAATAAAAACTAATCTCTCACCCCATTTTTGGGAGATAAAATGGTCATGAATAAATATAAGGCATTCATAAGATAAATTATTATTCAACTAATTATTTGTTGTCAATTCTGATGAAAAAGAAAATAAATAAATACCCTACATGCCCAAATTGAATAATACCTAAATGATGGTACAGCAGACTGAATACATGTGGTCCCATCCCAACTACATAATGTTTGCTTTTGTTAATTCCTCAAATATGTGGCCAAAAATTTTTCACCAATAAAATTTCAGCCCTTCATTATTAATAGAGTTAATCACGGCTAAAAAGTTCCTATACATCAATTAATTAATTAAGTAGGTGTCATATTCAACTCGCATGCATATATTACCCAAAAAAAGAGAAAAAAAAATAAAATACAAGATATATATCTCATGTCTATGTTAAATTCTCATATGGACACATGATACATCTAATCTCTGAATTGTCTATATTTATAAAGTAAAATTATACAAATTTTATTATTTTATTTTAATATTTTTTTCAAAATATGAGTCATTGAAATTTTAGAATCTAATTTAAATAATTCATATTAAATATGGACCACCCCTGTATTGTTGAAATGTCGAGGGAATCTAGATCATGTTAGATTCACTAATTAACTTGAGCATGAAAATTAATATTGCTGAAATTCATAATATTCATTATGTCTCTTTTGAATACTCCAAGATGCTTTTCTTCTTGATACTACTCGATGGTGTGATGAATGGAATTACTTTGCAAAGAAATAATGCCATGGTTTATCTTCAATTGTTGTAGATAGAAAGTTGGATCGCAGATTAATTTTGTAAAATTTTAAGTACTTTGAACTAATAATTATAATTTTTTAAGAAGAATAAAATTTGTCTCATTACAATACTACCAGAAAGAGTTTTAGAGTCTATCTTATACTTTTATTATAGTATAATATATATGAATTTATTTTAAATAAAAATGATAAAATACGCTAAAAGTAATATTGATTTATTTCACAAAAATATATTTTTTAAAAAAATTATTTATTTTGTCTTGAAAATTATGAATTTGTTATATTCGAAGTTTAGAAAATTGACTATGTGCATGTTACTTGTTTCACTACAAAAGCTCATTTCTTCATCATATTGCAAGCGCCACATTCACCAAAAAAAATATACGTGGGAGTTATGATAGTTGGCATTGATTAGATACATATTAATATATTTATAATTTATAATAATATAATATACAAGAGAGAGTGTTTTAGTTAAAATAGGTGTAACTATTATCGTTCATCTGGCCAATCTAATCTAACGCATCTGTTGATTGTAAGGTAAAAAAAAAAAAAATATTAACTTTCAAAATAGAGATATTAATAAAAAGTACTAAATACTCCACTTATCTCAATTTATAAGATACTATCAAAAAAGATTCAGTATCTCAAAATATAATATTTTAAAATATAAGACACTTTGATAAAAATAATATTTTATTAATTATATTTGTTTTAATATTACCCTCCTCCCCTTATTATATCTTCTCTCTCCATTTAAGGTTTCACAAAATATTATATATTAAATAAATAATATTTTTGAAAATTTATAATTATATTTTGAAAAAATAAGATTATAAAGCATAATTAACAAAACAGGGATTTTCATTTTACTCTCGTATTTATTTAATAATTTTCAATTCTTAATTAACAAAATGGGTGATATCTAAAAATTAAGAGGGTGAAGATAAAATCTACTCATTTCAATTCTAAATGTATTCCATCGGGGTTAATTTATTAATCTACACATATTATAAAAATAAAAAATTTATATACTTAAGGTTATTGTTTTTAATTAAATTAAGATATGTATATCATTTATAGATTATTTATTTTATAATAAATTTTTTTTTGTTATATCATTGACACATTAAAATTCACTTATCTTGATTTGATTGAATGTAAGTACATTAAATATATAAGGCTAAGCATTTAAATCTTGCCCATTATAAAAATCAGTTAAATTGGTTATTTATCACTAATGAAGTAAATATTTGCAATAGTTTTCCTAAAATACCCTTCCCAAGGAGGGAGAGAGTAAAAAATTTGACTAAAGTATACAACGTTAGCCTCTTAATTTTATAAAGCATCTTTTTAATTTTTCAATCCTAATATTATTAGCTTCATCTCAATAAACTTTTGAATTAGACTTTTAAATATTAACAAAATATTTTTAAATATTGACATATTAAGTTAATTTTTTTAAAATAATAATGATTGACACAAAGAATAATCATTTAAAACTAATGATGTTAAGGTTAAAAGACTAAAAAGATATTTTAAAAAAATTAAAAACTAAATTAAAATTATATATAATTAGAAGATTAGAAATATATTTTATTAGTCAAAAAATTTTAGTATAGTATTTTGCAATAAAAATGTGTAATAAATGGAGTTAGTTTTCAGAAAATAAATAAATATTGAAGTAGACAAAAGATTTGAAAATTTCAAGAAACAAGTGATACGAAAGGGATTAGTTATGAATGTTGTCAATGATGTAAACATATATATATATATATATATATATATTTATTTATTTATTTATTGAAAGACGACAAAAAGTGGGATTTTATCATATGGCAATAAATGCAGAAATCAAAGGAATGGAAAACTGGGGAGAATCCCACAAACTTTTGTCTATCTTCCTTACGAGGACACATTCAAGAAAATGCGCATCAAAATTCAAAATATGAATGAAATCATATCTCTCTCTCTCTCTCTCATCATAATCTCATTGAATCGCTTATATAATAGAGAGAGAGAGAGAGAGAGGATATAGACCACTCATCCTAAAGATGCTGCTTCTGCTACATCTTCTTCATGATCCTTCCTATTTGCTTGTCAGCTACAATTGATTGAGAAATGACGATACATACATACTTAATATACTTCAAATCTAACTTTAATTTTTCTATGGTAGAGTGAAACATTTTAATTACTTGAATGAGATTGAAAGTTTGAACCTTATAAAAGGTCCAAAAAAAAAAAAAAGCATTCGAAAAGTTACCACTAATCGAATCTACTAATGCTTAAATTTGATTTGATAGCCTTGGCTCTCATTGCACATAAAAATGTAAAAGTTTGACATGTAAATATTAAAATTTAACTTGTAAATGAACTAATTAAAAAAACAATTAATTTTTTTATTTGAGACCTGAATGTAATTCTCTCAAAAAAAAAAAGTTGTGCAAAAGTTATTTTTCTTGTCCTATTTATAAATTACTTCCTACATGTTTTATCAGAGTCAAGAAAAACTTTAAAACTTATTAACTTCATTTAAAAATTTAATAATTTATCAATTTTACCCCCATTAAATATACATATTTTAATAATATATTTCTCTTTTCAATATTCAATGAAGGGTAAATGAAAAAATTTGTTATGAAAATTAATTCAATAAGGTGACTTATAATAGGTCAAAAAAATCTTTTCTCTATATCATAAATAAGATTAAAATGAGTACATTAAAAAAAAACAATCATATATTAACAAGGCTCCTAACAATTGTTTTTACTTTGATATTTTGACATAGGAATACCACTTACATATTGAGGGAAAAAAATGAAGATAACACACACGTCACACAGGAATCACACACACACAAAAAGGCTATTCGAAGGCGTTTGAGAATTATATATATATAAAAAAAGAATGTGTGTGTGGGGTAAGACTTGATGGTTTGTAGGACCACATGTGTTGTTTTGGGCTCTAGATCTGTGCAATTACCGAAGATGGTCCCACGAATTGGCTTTTGAGAGTTTTTATGTTTTGGTTTCGGACTCTGGAATGCATGCCTTCTTTTTTCCTTTCTCTCGGTCGTCGTTCCCACATCATCATTCTCACAGTCCCACACTATAAGGACACGTATCATTAACTTAACCCGAGTCCTAAATTTCTTGCACTAAAGAAAAAGCACATATGACATACTAATCCGGTTTTATATACAAGTTACCTCCGAGAAGAAATTTATAGTTTGATTCTTTTGCATAAAAAAGGTGAATCACTATATACTTTTTTTAATTTTATCTTTTTACCATTTTTAACTAATAGAGTATAAAAATGTAGGGAGAATTACTTTAAGATCTTACTCAACACAATTAATTATTCTTAGATTTATTGATTAACTAAATTTAGGAGAATGACAAATAATTTTTTCAAAAAATTACGTAAGAGAGAAATTACTGTTGAGTTTTGGTGAAGTTATTAAAGTGTGTGCGGAATTGATAATTTAACTATTTTTTCTTAGTTTTGATGAAATTGTTAGAATGTATATGAAATTGTGTGTTGATTCTCTCCTCTTTCATTTCTATCATCTTTTTTTTTTTTTTTCCTTTCTAATCATTAGATTAAGATTTGGATGGTTTAGATTTGATTTCTAATAAAATTATTATTAACATGTTAAATTATAAAAGTATAAATAATAAAATTTAAATTGCTAAAATTTAATATGTGTGTGTGTGTGAACAATTAAAAAATACAGTAAAAACAAATAAAATAAAATATTTTATGAAAAAATCAAATCTAAATCATTTAGAGTTTAATTAGAAATTAGGAAGAAGAGGGAAAAAGGATCATATATATGTGCGTGTGAGTGTGTATGCAGCTATAGATATATACATATACGTGCACACATCACCATCATCATCCATCGCCTTCATTGAAAGAGATTTACATGTTGAGGAAGCTGATTAGATAAGCTTGATTTGATTATCATGGAAGTCCACTCATTACTCATGTCTTAGATGTCAACAAAGAGAATTCAACTTGTCGTGCTGCCTATATGTGTATATATTGGTCTTCTTATGAGTCTATCATACTTTCTAATTAACTCAACCATTAATTAAGCAATTCTAATTTTTTGTACTATGATCTTCTATTTCAAAAAAATTGATTATATGAATACATAAATCATTGTAACATTAGTTTAATTCAAAGGTTCAAAAGAATGTCTGGTTGATTTGTGTGCATTTCAAAACTAATTAATAGCATGTTTTTACTTATTTGACCTCGTATGTACTAAATGAATTTTAATATTTTTTATGAATTCATCACGTATGTAATAACATTACGGGATCAAATTTGAGTATTGTTGATTCTAGGTGAAGGCCATAGAGGTAACTCTCTTGACATTTTCCCCCCATTCACGATGTTCAAAAATATGATCTTATTAAAGAAGAATTGAGCCTCTCCTATGATATAAATATTTGAACAAATTGTACTATCCATGAGTTATCAACAGTGTGACCTTAATTTATATCTCATAATCTCTCGTCATGCACAAATTTATTAATGGAACAAACTCAAATTGACATTCCAAAATATTTAATAACACTTTATCCCATTTTATCCGTGGAGTAACTTACTATTTATTATTTCAATAATATTTTAGAGGAGTAGATAAAAGTTAAAGAGAATATTTATGAAAGTTGTTGGGTTAGACATTTTAATTAACAATATTTCTAAAAATTTAATAAATGATAGAATCTAATGATAAACGAGTTGTTGTTCTTGTATTATAATAATGTTTTTATAGACATTAAATGCCGCAGATTCAGTATATATGTTTTATTTTTACATACTCTTTTCATTAAAAAACATAAAACATTTTTAAGGTAAAATGTTAAAAAAATATAAGATATTTTAAGTCTTTCAATGTATAATTAATGAGGAGTTTTTTTTTTTAAAAAATACCTATAATTAAGGATGTAATCAATAAAATTTTTTAATTAAGAAGCCATATTAATTAAAAACATGGAAAGAATGTGCAATTTTTAAAAAACAATTAACTCATTCTTTAAGGGTGCAATTTGGTTAAAAATGCTTTATAATATTGAAGAGAGAAAGTACTTATTATATTTTTTAATATGTACTCCCTCAGTCTCAAATTATAGGATACTTTTATGAAAGATTTAACATCTCAAAATATAAGACACTTTGATAAAACTAAGGTTTCATTAATAATACTTTTTCAATATTACCCTTTCCATATATTCTTTCTCTTCAATATTTTTTCATCAATAGAGTATTGAATGAATGACATTTTTAAAAGTTTATATTTTTGTCTTGAAAAAGTAAGGTTGTAAAGCATATTTAATAAACTTTATTGATATGTGAAATTTTGTCTAAAAATATTTTATAATTTGAGACGGAAGGAATACAATGTAATTGTCTTGAGAAACAAAATACTCCCTTTTCCCCCTGTTATATTCACCAGAACCAAAAAGAGGTGGTTAGTTCATTAACTTTGTCTTAAAATAAAAATAAACTTTTAATTTTACTCTTATTTAAATGAAAAAATTTTAAATCTACATTACATTCTCTCTTAGTTAATGATTTTAAATAAAAACAATATTAAAAAATATAATTAATATTTCATTAAATGCCTTTTATTAATAATTAAATTTGTTTAAACACGTCCTATAATGAAATGAAAGGAATACTATTCACTGTTGACAAATGCATATGATTTTTAATCTGGAATGTTGGTCTTTGTATTCATTAAAGTATGAGAAAATTAAAGCCCTAACTATTCATCTGACTTTAATTTTGCTTTGGGACCTGCTTGGCAATGATGAGAATAAATACAAGCAGACACTACTTAGTGGGGGTTTATGAACTTGTTTAAGTTTATTATATTCTTTCTATCTCAAATTATACGATATTTTTAGATAAAATCTTACATATCAATAAATTTCATTAAATACACTTAACAATCTTATCTTTTCAAAACAATAATATAAACTTTCTATAATATCCATAATTTAATATATTAAAAAGACAAGTGATGAAAATTAATTATAGAGAAAAAATAATATTAAAATTAATATATTTAATAAAACTTTAATTTACTCAAAGTATCTTATATTTTAAAATGAAAAAACTTTTTTAAAAATATTTTATAATTTAAGACGGAAGAAATAATATATATATATATATATATATTATATGACATTAGTTTTTGTGTTTCATCGGAAGAAGTGGAGATTTTATTGCGTTATGAAATGAAATGGCCCCTTTGCTTCTTTTCTTTTTTTCCTCACTTCTTCCTTTTTCAAATGGTCATATGCCCCAAATTGCAGTATTGCGCCGTCAGCTCTTTTACTTTTTATATTAAGTCCTTCGGATATTTCTTAATTTCTTAATTACAATTGGTTTTAGCTAATCAGGCCCCAAACAGCCAACATAATTATATAAACATATTTCAAATCCATTATAAATAATAAATTATCCACAACAAAACCCTTGAAATCCGAACACTGGTGCACTCCCTACGGTTTATAAAATTTTGCTTTCACACTGACCAAAAATGTCATAAAATAACTTAGATTGTATTAAAATTATTGAGTACGTAGCATTTTATTAAACTACTCTTGATTTACATATTCTCTTAAATACTCTCTTTCATGTTTTAAGATAAAAAGATTAATTTTTTGAAATTTTAAAGCGACAAATTTTAGTAAATAGCACAAAGCTCCAAAATGATAATTTTTACAAATTTAAGGAAGTATACTCCTCCATTTAAAATTTTAAGGTATTTTTTTTTTTACTCTTTTCATGTTTAAAAATACAATACATTTTGATGGTTTTTTAGGAGTAACTAATGTTTTTTTTCCCAAAAAATTCTCTTAATGAATATCAATTTGAATTAATGAGTTTTTCATACTTATTTGTAATTAAGTTACCCTATTAAGTAATAATATTTATTTGTGGTTATTAAGTTAAAATTCGAAGGGAGTATAATATATAATCATAACAAACAACAAGTAAAAGTGAACATTTGATCTTCTAATTTTATATAAGATCTCAATTTAGCCCTTTAATTTTATAAATATTTTTTCAATCTTTTAACCTTAATGTCATTAGTTTTAAATGATTATTTGTTATTTCAATTATTAGTATTATAAAAAAAATTAAACTTAACATATTAACATTTAAGAATATCTTGTCAATATTTAAAAGGTCAATTTCAGCATTTTTTGTTATTGAGAATAATGATATTAGAGTTAACGAACATAAACACACTTTATAAAATTAAAGAATATGAGTAAACTTTTTATAAAGTTAAAGAACCCAATATATAGTCCTCCTGAACGAGTAACATCAATATAAAATGCATATTGTAAATATCTCAATAACTAATCAAAATAATCAAAGTAAAATTTAGTAAACATACCTGTGAATTCATTGATTTGGAAATTAAAAAATGTAAGTGTAATTAAAGATCTCAATTATTTTAAAGAGAGGGCATGTTCACAACTTACTAAATTCCTTTAACCTTCAAAGGATATAGAGAAATCTGAGAGAGCATAAAGACAGTGAGATGTTGGCCTTATAAGAATTAGGGTTATATTCACTTTTATAAATATACATATATACATATATTATTTTAACTCTTTTTCAAATTCTCTTGTCTTAATCAACTAAACAGCAGGAAAAATAATTGATGATTAAAGAGTTGTATGTTAGGCCTTTATCTAATAAATTTATTTGTGTGATCTATTTATTATAGTCCACCAATAAAAGTTATAAAGGGCTAATATGTTTTGGGTTAAATAAAGGATCGCAAATCCACAGTGTTCCAACAATACATTCTAATTACAGTACATGTTTTAAAAAATGATAGGGATGGTCAACGAGTTCAAAGTTTGGAAGCAAAAGGCAAAGCGGAGAAAGAGGCACTTTGGTTTGGAATGCTTCATTATTCATTCATACGGCGACGGACGACTATTCAAACTTACGATGGGGCGCCGCATGCTCCAAGTCATGAAAGATTGAAAATATTCTTATTCAAAGATTCTATATCCTTTTAATTATGTTACCCAGTGAAGCCATTGAGAAAGTTAATTAATTTATTTTGAATTCTTGAATTTAAATTTTAAAATATGCAATCACATTAAATAAAAATATTGAAGATGAAGATCGTCGGGGCCAAATTAGTCTAGCCTAGGTTTCTCATAATACTAGGAGATTAAATTAAAAAATTTCTATATTCTTTTATTTTTTTTTACAGTTCCTTTTATAAAATAATAAGTGAGTTAACTCAATTATTATAAATGATTATAGAAAAGGGCAAAAAGAGAATTTGGATCCTATCTTATGATAGAAGAGAGTTAAGATCCTTTTGGTTTTGGATGACGAAAGAGATGTAGATTAGAATATGTCATTGCATAATTAGATTATTATTTTTTCCAACGGGTCGTTTATTAGTGGCAGTTAGAAAAAAAAATCCAAAATTATCATAATTTCCCCTCTAATTTTCAATTTCTCCCATTTATTTTTAATTCATTTCTTTTTTCTCCTTGAATTTCTGTTTTTTTTTGTAATTGTTCCCTCAATTTTATAATATAATTTTTTTTACAAGAAATTTTTTGCTTCATGCTGTTTATCTTCCTAAAAGTTTAAAACAATATTTATTATTATTTTTTTATTTTTCAAGGTATCACACAGTAAATGTTCAACAGTTGTAAGATTAATCTCTTAAAGAATTTGCGTGACATTTTTCTTATTATACCCTTATTTATACAAGTGATATGGAAATGTTTTCTTGCATTAAAGTAAGGGTAAACTTGACAATGCAATCAATAATTTGATGTATTGATTGCATTTATGAATATGTGTATCAAAACTTTAAAAAACTTATATTTTAAAATGGAAGAATTATTACCTAAGTATCTAATAAATTTAAGTAGGTCAGATAAATTCATAATTCTTCATACTAATCAAATTAGTCAACATCTTTTGATGAAATATCATCATGTTCATGTATAGTTAAATCAAGAAGTTCTTTGGCAAAAAAACAGCTCATTTAGATTCAAGATTATTCGGAAGACATGTTTTCAGTTGTTACTTCATTGGATTATTAATGGCAACTTCTCAACCTCTATTGATTCCAGTTCTCTTGGTATCATCATCATCTACCATATGATTATAAGCTTCTAAATAACCTTCAACAAAAATATTTTACAGCTCTTAATTATGATATTAATTTCTTAATTTCTCAATTTGTCTCATGCTCATTCCATATTTCTAAGTTTATATGTCTTAATTCTGGTATTGTTCTTAAACCTATTCTATATATCTTAGAACTATTTTTACTTTTAAATATATTGATCTTTTTATAAAAAAATTTAAATCAATCAACATTTTTTTTATAAAATGAATTAAGGGTGTTCATGGGACAGGACGGGATCGGGACACCCCTGTCCCGTGTCCCGTCCTGAAAAAAAGATCGGGACTGAATTTTGGTCTCGTGTCCCGTTTCATCCCGAAAGTCGTCCTGTCCCGTTAAGAGTCGAGATGGGACCGGGATAAGATCGGGACGTCCCGTCGTCCCGATAAATGAAATAATATCGAAAAAAGATCTGAGTAATAACGTTCATTAAAATTTTAAATTATATAATTTATTAAGTTTAAAATCAAAACAACACAAGCACATAAATAACAATAATTTAAAATTAGTTATTGAATTATATTAATCACAACTATGTATTATAATAACAAATACAAGTGATCTTTATGCTATAAGATTAGTAACAACAGGCAAGTCAAACACAACATCAAATCATTGTTCTTCTACTTTAATGAAGATGTACTAAGCTAATTACTCTTCTAAAAATAAGCAAGAAATATGTTATAAATAAAAGTTATTAAATAGATAGATATAAGAATAAATTATATTAATATAATTAATATATTATAAAGAGAGATATCGCCATATTTACTCCATACTATTAAAATTATCAATATAAAAAAACTTTAGTTTTAAATAAAAATTACAAGTATTAAAATTATAATTGATATAATTAATATAAGTATAAATTATATTAATATAATTAATATATTTAAAATAAAAAATAATATATATAATATTCGGGACGGGACGGGACGTCCCGATGGTAATCCCGTGTCCCGTCCCGTCCCGAACCTCTTTCCTGTCCCATCTCGTGAAGTCCCGTCCTGATTATTTTCGGGCCGGGACAAAACCCGTCCAGATATGATTGGGACGATACCGGGCCAGTCAAGACGGGTCCAAACTGAACACCCCTAAAATGAATATATCCAACAACATCTCACATGAAATAATCTAATGAGAAATGCAATATTGCCTTAGGTTTTTATTACAAAGTTCTTTTAACTACTTCATTGAAATCAAGGAATAGTATTTAACTCATTAAATTATGTCTTAAAATGAAAAAAAATCTAAATTTACTCCTATTAAAAAATAGAAAAAAAAGATAATAGTATACATTAAGTCATAAAATAATATTAAATTTATAACAGGGATAAACTAAAAAATAATAATAAATAATTTTTTATGTGTTATATATTAAGGATGAAAAAATCCTTCTAAAAAATATCTTATAAAACAATTATGTTAAGAGAATTAATCCTCCGTCAATTCTATTCAATTAAGTAGTCCTTGAACTTGACCCAATAGTACATGTATCAAATAATAAATTAAAATCAAAAATAAACCAAATAATATATGTTGAAACACAAAAAAGCTGAAGACAGATTTGAGAGTACTGGTCTACTGGAAGCCAGCTAGGTACTAAAATACCTGCATATTTCTCTCTAACCAATTTGCAGATAATGAGGCATTAAAGAACCCCGCAAAGTTGGCAACAGTTAAGAGCCTAGTTAAAAGCTGTTGTGAATCACAGACACAGAAGACCCAGCACCTCAAATCTGGGCACCCTGCCCTAATTTCAAAGGACATGAAATAAGACACTACACAGAGATCCAAACCCGAAAAGTATTGCTAAACCCTACATTCCATGGCACCACATTCTGATTCTGATACACTCGTAATCACCTATCACTCACTTAACCTAACACATTTCTCTATATATCTAAGAAAGACAAGTTTTTGATTGGGTTCATATTCCCAAAATTGAAACTTTTTTGTTGCTTTGTTTTGTTTTGCTTCAGATTCAATCACATGTGTGTGTGTGTGTGGGTATAGTTGTCATATTCATGCATACATACCCCTGCCTGAATATGATTTAGCCCTCTCACAAAATAGTAGTAGCTTCTCTTCCAAACATTCCTTGCCTAACAAAAGATGAAACAAATAATTAAATAATGTGTAGAGAGAGAGAGAGAGAGAGAGAGAGAGTACAAGGACATGTCTGATATAGGTGTATATACACATATTCGCTTTAGCTTTTGTTCATTCTTTAACTGCTTTTAGTCTTTTGCTTTGATTAGAAGACCAAAATGGGAAGAAGAAGAAAACATTACACAGCCATATAGGATACTGCCAGATCTCCCTCTCTCTCATCTTCCCCGCCCCCCCCCCTCTTCTCTCTCTCTCACTTTGCTGACTAGGGGCAGCCTTTGTTCGTGCTGACCAAGTCGTTTTGCGTTGAAGCGTTAAAGCGAAACGACCTGCCCGTTGCCCCTTCATGTTGGGTTTGTCTTTATTAGCTGAGGTTAAGATTACAGATACATTAGGAGGAAAAAAAAAAAAAAAAGCGCCCTCCCCCCCCCCCCCACACAGTCTCTCTCTCTCTCTCTCTCTCTCTCTCTCTCTCGCATTCGCTGCGCTGCGCTTTATTCCGTTCAAATTCGATACTTTGCTGTTTGTTACAGAGAACGAGGAGGCCCTTTTGTTTCCGAAGACAGAGAAAGAGAAGTTGGACCTCTCTCTCTCTCTCTCTCTCTCTCTCTCATATGTCTATGTCTCCCACATTGTCTTGTTCAATTTCAGAATCTCATCTCACTTCCACGCATCAAAGTGTTCTCTCTCTCTTTCGCGGCCTTGCGCTTTTTCTCATCATATTTACTGGGGTGTTAGCTTCTTTGCTTCCTAGTTCCTGCATTTTGCAGTTTGGCAGCCATACTTAGCACCAGAAAGAGCAAAGAAAGAAAACCCATTTGCCATTTGGTGTTTATCTATTTGGGTTGTGAGCTGAGTCGTTTCTCAAGTGATTTCTCAGGTTGGTTGGAGCTCTAAGAATTTAAGAATTAGAGCATCAAATGTGGGTATTCTTGTTTCAAAGTTCCAAAGGGAGAGAAGCAGGAGACTGGAGAAAGGGCTTTTGTTCTTTGAATTTCTGAAGAATTTTGGGTCATTGATTCTCTCTCAGTGACACACCCAGAAACCCAGAAGTAGCGGAGAACCATACTTTGCATTGGAGCTGAAGAGCTGTATGAACTAGAAATTTTAACAATGAGAGATGGGAATTCCAAGAAAAGCAAGGTTCTTCTTTGTTTATAAAGCGAATTGTTTTATATCTTTCAGGTTTATTAAGAGTTTACTGACTGTTTGTTGATTTGCCAATTTGATGATTGAAGCTCTCTTGGTCCAAGAAAATGGTCAGGAAGTTCTTCAATATCAAAAGCAAACCTGAAGAATTTCAAGCCGATGGTCGTGTTTATGGAGGTGGGTTTCTGGGTTTTCTTCAGAATTCAACTTTTTTTTCATGGTTGATTGACGATTTTCTAACAGAATAGGGTTAATTAAGCTGAACAATAATCTCAGACTTCAATCCCACAATGCAAAAGCCTTGTATATTCTCAGGTTTCTGCTGGTTTCGGAGAACCCGAGGAAAGTCGACAAATAAAATCACTTAGAAAGGAGAACAAAGCATAGTATAATTCATCAAGTTTTGGCTGATTCTGTCTTTTTTGTTATCTAATTTTTAAAAGATTTAGTTTGGCCAACTGTAAATCAGCTTCAAACTGTTGTAATTTGCCTGTCATCTATGAGTGCTCTGAATTTTTACATTTTTCCAATTTTTTTTAAAACTCTTTTCGTTTCTTGGTATCCAAACAAAGTTGGAGCTTATTCTTCCTTCTCGTAACGTTTGACAGTCAATTTCGTTCTCTGGCTGCTTCATGGATACATATTTTGATTTTATGCTTTGAATTTGATGATGTATTGACCCTGCTTGCTTTCTCCAGGAAGTGACGTAGATTACAGAAGCAGAAGTAGCTTCTCTGAGAGAGAGCCATGCACAATCAAGAAAAGCAAAACAGGTACAGATTTCCTCTATAGGCTAAAGAATTTCCAGTTATTATTTAAAATCCTTTTAACCTTGTTCTGATCAACAGAGAAGTTTAGCCGGGGAGCCGAGCAGGTCAGGCGAAGAATGAATCTTGACCATCCGCGAATCATAGATGTGCAGAACTATAGGTACATATATATCTATGCTTTGATCCATTTCTTTTTAATTGAAAATCCTTTTGGTTGCACTCAGTCTCTTATGGTTGATTTTTTATATTTTTTTTTTCCTGAGTAGCATGTTTGTTGCAACATGGAATGTGGCTGGAAGATCTCCACCAAGTAATATGTGTTTAGATGATTGGCTCCATGCCTCGCCACCTGCGGATATTTATGTTCTTGGGTAGGAATCTGGTACTCGTCAACATCTTTTAAAATCAAGATCTGTATTAATGACTTCATACTGAGAGACTTCTACCTTTCTCTTCAGATTTCAAGAGATTGTTCCGTTGAATGCTGGTAACATTCTGGGGTCAGAGGACAATGGCCCGGCGAAAAAATGGATGGCTCTAATTCGAAAGACTCTGAACAATCTTCCGGGTGCTAGTGGAGGTAGCGCATGCTATACGCCATCTCCCATTCCTAAGCCTGTTGTAGAGTTGAATGCAGACTTTGAGGGATCAGCTAGGCAGAAGAATTCATCTTTCTTCCATCGCCGGTCTTTTCAAACAACTTCGAGTAGCTGGGGTATGGACAATGATCCTATGATTGCGCATCCACGATTAGATCGAAGATACAGTGTCTGTGATCGTGTGATTCTTGGTCACAGGCCTAGCGACTTTGATCCCAGTTTTAGATGGGGTTATAGACCTAGTGACTATTCCCGGGCAAGTGACTATTCCAGACCAAGTGACTATTCAAGATGGGGTTCATCTGATGATGATAATGGTCTTGGGGATTCGCCAAGTACAGTTCTGTTTTCGCCGATGTCCTATGGTGGACCTACCCCCAATGAAGATGGGTTTGGAATGCCAGTAGGTTCTAGGTACTGTCTTGTTGCAAGCAAGCAAATGGTAGGGATATTTCTTACTATATGGGTGAGAAGTGAGTTAAAAGATCATGTAAAAAACATGAAAGTATCATGTGTTGGAAGAGGATTGATGGGATATTTCGGAAATAAGGTAATTTAATAGTCAATTGTTGATAGCCCTAACTTTTTCTGGTTTCTTATATTTGTTCATTGTGAAAATGTGTGTTACTTGAGATTGAATATAAGAGGAGTTCTTGTTCCTATATTTACAGGGATCCATCTCAATTAGCATGTCTCTGCATGAAACAAGCTTTTGCTTTATTTGTACTCATTTAACCTCAGGACAGAAAGAGGGTGACGAGTTGAGAAGAAATTCTGATGTGATGGAGATTCTTAAGAAAACAAGGTTTCCTCGTGTTCATGGCGACACCGAGAAGTCTCCAGAGACAATCCTTGAGCATGAGTTTGTAACTTACTCATATATTACACTTTCAGTCTCCCCCAAATTCTCAAGCCCCTTAACAGCATTCTAATTCTGAATAATGTATGTGCAGTCGAATTATATGGCTTGGAGATCTAAATTACCGGATTGCCCTCTCCTACCGTTCTGCTAAGGCACTTGTTGAGATGCAAAATTGGAGAGCATTGCTGGAGAATGACCAGGTATCTCTATATATTCTTGCTAATGGTTGAACTATTGCATTGAACAAGTAAAATTAATCTTGATATGAATTGACATTGCTTGCAGTTGAGAATAGAGCAGAGAAGAGGTCGTGTATTTGTGGGGTGGAATGAAGGGAAGATATATTTCCCTCCAACATATAAGTATTCAACTAATTCAGACCGATATGCTGGCGATGATATGCACCCGAAGGAGAAGAGGCGAACACCTGCTTGGTAAGATAAACATCCAAACAAAAAGTAATAGGAATTTAGCAGAGACACATAACAAATGCAGAAATAAGGCAAGTTATATGATGATGAAGTAAAATACAATTAGATGGTAAAACATGAAGCATGAGGTTTGTTCTTGATTGGGGTATATGAGTTTTTTAAATTTTTACATCTCATGCCAATTAAACTATTTTTCTTTGTATAGGTGTGATCGCATCTTGTGGTATGGAGAAGGTCTCCACCAGTCATCTTATGTTCGCGGGGAATCCAAGTTTTCTGATCATAGACCTGTTTATGGCATCTTTTGGGTTGAAGTCGAGTCGAGTCATGGAAAATTGAAGAAAAGTATGAGTTGCTCTCGTTCTCGGATTGAGGCCGAAGAACTTCTGCCATATTCCCACGGATATACTGAACTAAACTTCTTCTAAATAAAAGGAGGGGCTTGTTTGACATGAGATATGTTCATTTGTATTCAAGTAAGCTCTCTCTCTTCCTCTCCCTCATCCATGGAGACAATCTCAAACTTCCAATGCACAGTTTTCTTTTAAAAACTTGGGTACCTCAGGAGAGAGTGTAAATGATTTGGATATTTTCTATTGCTTTGAAGCTCATGCGCACAGAAACTAATCAAAACATGTGAGAACTTTTTTATCTTTAGGTCTGAAAATGATTTTAAGGGGTCACTCTCCTACATAGGCATGACTTTTTTCTGGTTTACTTGATGGCTTAGACCAAAAGTACAAGATTCTGAAGCTCTTTAAAAGAATCATATGGCTCAGCATAATAATATAGTGGATTCTGCAATCCAAACATTAGAGCCTAAGGAATATACTATTATAATAGTCCAGCAGTTTAGTCATGCTTTTAAGGATATCTCATAATCAAACTTGATTTTATGGATTTCTTTAGTTAGGCCTATTAATGTATTCTGCAGAACATGTTCTGCTTAGCAGAATCTCAAGTCTGTTTTCTCAATCATCTCCTGCTTTGAAGTCCTTTTTGTTCTTTTCTTTATTGTTCTCACTTCTTCCTTTTTTGGCATTTCCGATTAATTAAAATCAGAAAATTTACATGCACCTGTTACTTACTGTTCAGAATTTGGTCCCCCATTGTGGAGGAATTTCATCCATGGAAGAGAGGAGAGTGATAACGACAACCCATTTCCCTCAAACCGAAAAAGGTGAGTTCTTTCATCTCTTGGGTCAAATTTTTTTTTTTTTTTGCTTTTTCCTTGGCTTTGGCTTTTTTGGGTCTCTCAGCTTCTTTGTCTAATTTCTCACCTTTACTTTATATCTTTTTCAGGCTCTAATCTCTAGTTTTGCTCTCTACAGTGTCATGCCTTGCCTTGCCTAACCCACACAGTACCTTCTTTTATCATCATCCTGGTAGCTACTACTCACTCACACCAGATTCAGTACAATGCATAATCATTAGGTGCTGCATTTTGACTATCATTCTCAATGCTTAACCAAATGGTCCCTTCAATTATTGGTAACTAACAAGTCCGTCTGACTTGCTTTGTTGTTCTTTCTGGTGATTGATTCTTCTTGATCTGCAATTCTGCATGCTGATAATAATTGTTATTTCTTTTTCTGGTGGTTGTGTTGCAGGAAGTGGAAGATTATTTTTTTTATTCAAGATTCTTTGATTGTTTTTGAAGAGATTTATGATGATGAAGGGTGAAATGAAAGATGGTTGAGAGAATAATCATCTGGGCACTACTGACTTTTTTTTTGGTTTCAAATGCAAAGAGAGAAGACAAGAAAAAGAAATGAAAAAGAAAGAGTTTTGATGTATACTGACTGTAAAAGTGATGCAAAAAAAGGATTGTACAAAGAGGAAGAAGAGAGAAAAACAGAGAAAATAAAAAAGAAATTGATTTTGATGATTGGATTTCACGGCCCTCTTTTTTTTCTTTCTTCTGCTCTGTTCTCTGTCACTGTCTCCATTATTAAATAAAGGTGGTGGCTTTACCAAATAGAATAGTCTGCATGCATGTCCTTTTTCTTTTTTCCTTTCTTTTTAACTAAAATAAAATTATTTTATTTTATTCTTGGAGGGTAATTAAAACCAAAAGTTTAAGGACAGAGTTTGCAGGCTTGGCAGGTTACTTGAGAGGGTGCTGTTTACATGCATGCCTGTGTCTATTGCTGTTTCACTTTTGACTAATCGGTGTTTTCTTTAATTTCTTTTCAATTCCTTAAGCTTAGAATCACGAGACATTCTAACACAAATACTAATAAATAATTACTCTATATCATTATTATGTATAAAATTTATTATTGTTTTTTCAAGGGCTAAGAATACCAACCAAATTATCAGCTGCTTATAACATATCATGTAGCTTTGTGTAGTGAATAGTTATATTAACACCGAATAATTTTTTTTTAAAGTTACTCATTGGTCTCAATTTATAAAATATTTTTAGAGATAATTTGATATATCAAAATATAAGATGTTTTGAAAAAATAAAGTTTTATTAATAATAATTATTTTAATATTATCTCTCTTTTTTTATTTTTTTAATTAGTTTCCCTTTCGATCTCTCTTATTAATGAATAATGGAGAGTATTTTTAAAAGTTTATAAAAAAAATAAAATTGTAAATTATATTTGATGTATTTCATTGGTATGTAATTATGTCAAAAAAAAATTTATAAATTAAAACGGAGGCATAGCACATTAGACCATAATTAGTTGAATACATGAGTGTAGAATAATTTTATGGATAATCTTTTTATTTGAAAGATTTTGAATTTAAAACAATAGTTAAAGGGATCAAATATAAATGTAGTTGCTTAAATGAATCATGTAGTCGTGAGTGCTATAAAAATTTAAAAAAAAAATTAATGGGTTGCTTATGAAATCTGAATTAATTAATTAATTATTTGGAGACCACATATTAGGCGTTAATCGTTGCTTTATTATCCCAACGGCATAAACTACTATTAAATGTGAGTATGTGACTGATGTGATTCAAAGAAAAGAAAAGCTGCAAATTAATTAGGACAATTACTTGTGAGAAGATGATAACTCAATATTTTTAAGACTTTTAATTACATTTAAAAATTATGAATTCTAAAAATTTTTAAGAAAAAAAGAGAAATATTTAGTATATGATGAATTTATTGAGCAGACAAAAAAAAAAAAGCCCCTCTATGATAATGAGTAGCATATCTTATTTTCATCTAGCTTGCTCTTTTTTTTACTGGTTTGTTTAACTATATAGAATAAAAAAAAATGAAAACAATATTGTTTTTTACTCGTGTTCTACTTCATTTTAAGAATAAGCTTCTCATCAATATTTCATAGTGTGTTTGGATTAAAGACAATTTGAATTTAAATCAAATTCCTCATTTAAATATATAAAAATTTAAGCATTTGGATTTGAATCCATTTTTTATTATTTTTTCATAATTTCAAATTTGTTATATACTCTAGTCATTTGAAATTTCTATCATTTCAAGCCTTTTGTTATCTTTGTATTTCTACTATTAATGCTTATGTAACTCTCATATATTTTTTATCTCTTATTCTAATCACTCATTGATTAAAAAATAGAGGTAAGTTTATCACTTTTAAATTTTTATTTTTGTTTTGAATTTCAACTCATTTAAATCTCTTTTTCATTTGAAATCTTTTGAACAACCCAAACAAAAAATTTTAAATACAAGCATTTTAAATGTGAGATTTGGTATGTAAGATTTTAAATTTAAAATTCAAATCTAAATCCATCAATTCAAATATAACCTAACAGAAATTAGAGAAAATACCATAAGAGATTAGATGATCATGTGTTATCACAAACATATAGATACTAACTTTTATAATGATTAGCTTGCCCATCACACTGATGACATATATATACATATATATACATACATATATACATATATACATATATATATATATCTGTGTGTGTCTGTGTGTGTGTGTGTGTGTGGAGTCCTGCATGTTGTATACAGCTCTTGGTTGCATTTATTTGTTGTTAGCTGTTATGCCTGGTAGTTAGTTTTTTCCCACTCAACACATGACTTCTTGTGAATGCCATAGCCATTGCATTAAAACAAAAAACAAAAAATAAAAAGAATAACTGTTTCTTTTTAATAGACAAAGCCACAGATAGACCGTGGATGTCTTAGGCCAGAATAACTGTTTTGTGTTAGTGATATTTGGCTCTGCAATTTCTTCATTCATTCGTCATCTGCAATTTTTTCATTCATTCCTCCATGTTGACTCTCAAACAAGTGAATGATTCTTGTTTGTTTGGGACCATTCAATATTATATCTTCCTGGGTTGGGCTAGGACAAATTTATCTTTTTGGTTCCCTCTTCTTTGTTTGGGACCATTGCTTTTTCTTTTGAAGTAATTATAATTGGGTCTCAAAAAAATTAAATTAATAACAATTAGGTGTCTGATAATTTTTTTTAAGAATGAGTTGTAATTATCAATTTACACGTATACAAATATGAAATTCAATTACAATTTAAAAGCTATATTTGAATATTATATATTTTATTTACAATTAAAACTATCGAATTATCAATGGTTCTTACTTTTTTATATAATTATTATATTGAATCAAATTTAAATATTATTGGGTCTAATTAAAAATAATTCTTTTAAAAGTGTTTTATGTATTCATAGAGACTTGAACTTGAAACTTGATGCTTAAGTGACATGATTAGTGTCTATTAGATTATCAATGGTTCTTTTTTTTTTTTTCACAATATCAATGATTCTTAAAAAATGTATAATGAAAGATAACTGCTTTAAGGCGGGCTAGATTAATTTTGGCCCTACTATTTGGACCACAAATTTATAAGTGATATTGGACCTAACAAACCTTGCTTATTCATCAAAATTTATTTAAGTATAACTATGCTTCTTTACACAGAAAAAAAAAATAAAGGCTTGTTTAACTGTTAAATAGGATGAAAATGAAATGAATTAAAAAATTAAACTAAATTATCCTTTTTTTTTTACAATAACCATGGTAAAACCTAATACTACACATTACAAATATGAGAATCATTATACCCATCACAAATTTCATGAATTATAATTCTCAATTTTATAAATTAAATTATTCTTTTCTTTATGAACAATGAAAAAAGTTGATTTATCTCTAATCTACATTTTAATTGGTTTATTTCTACTTTTGTTTTTTTAAAATTCATTCCATTCTTATATTTTTTAACAACTAAACAAACTTTAAATATAAATATGCATGCATGCTTCTGCCACTTGAAAATAATAAAGAAGACAAATAAAAGAACTATACACAATATCTGGTCCTTGTTCCTCATCAATTCATCATTATCAACCTTCCCGATTATACTTTAACCCTCTGATAAGATCCAAAGCTTCTCTACCTCGTCTATAGTTATATTCAAAGGCCTTCAACCTCAATTACATTGCATGCACACTCACACGTGTACTCTTCACCTCTACAACTGCTCAAAACTTCGATGATTGAAAACACAAGTTAAATGTAAAAATAACAATATTATAATTGTTAAAGTATTAATATTTTAATAATATATTGCCAGTTACGGTGTTCGATAATCACAGGTGCCAAATCAAAGTGGGAGGTTAAAATAATATTTTTTATTTTTAAGTAAATGAGTAAATTATCTCTTAAATTTTAGGTGTAGGAGCATCATAGATCCTAAACTTTTTTATTATGCAAATTATTTTTTCAATTTTTGAAAACAATGCAATTAGGTCGTTTTCATAATAGTTGACTATAAAATGATCTAAAAAATGATCCAAAAATTACAGACAAGAACCAAATCTTTTTCATATTTTTTTAATATTTGAGATTATTTTTTATTTTTTTTTGATCAACTAACAATTAAAATTAATTTTTGTTTGGCAAAAAAAATTGTATCATTTTTTATACAATAAACGAGTTCACAATTTATGATGTGACTAAATCTAAAATTCAACGAGTAATTTTCATATTTATGCTTTATCTTTTGTAATTTATTTATGACAATGTGAAAAATTTAATTGATATTAAATTTTTATAATGTACTAATTTGTAATTTTTTGATTAATCAAAAGTCAAAGCTAATATTTATTATAACATTACACCTTTCTTTTCTTTTATTGTTGAAGTGTAACATTGCACTAAAACAAATTAAAATTTGTGGTCCCATATGCTCTCAACACGAGAATAATGATAGTGAACTTCTCGTTCAGGTAATAACGAGGTAAAACGGATCGCAATGGATTTAAAAAAAAAAAAAAAAGATACATCGAAGTGTCGGGTAATTTAAAGGAAAAGGAAGAGGAAATATACAACATGCACTGATGATAAGCCAAATTGAATGTGGCTCAGGTAAACAAATTCCGAGCATCCTTAATTTATTTACCTCAGACGACAACAGAAACCTCAGCCCCATCGAAGATCAATTAATTTCTTCTCTTTTCTCTGCCCTGACAGTACCGTAACTAACTGGATATGCACGAAAAGACAAATAAAAAATTAAAAGAATTAAAGAACTATACACCATACACCATATGCCGTCCTTGTTCATCATCATCTTCAACCTTTCAACTTCTACATTTTCCACCTCTGTTAAGATCCAAAATTTTCTTTGGTGTCCACATTCACAGGCTTCAACCTCAATTACATGCACACTCACACGTGTAGTCTTCACCAATCTAGCTGTCCAAAACTTTCTTCTTAACTCACAAGTCACACCGTACGTCGTCCCCACCTGAAGATGATGCTCTCTGCAAATTCTTCTCAAAATTTTTTTGTCTGTTTCTGAAAGAACACTCGTCAAGCTGCATGATGCTCCAAACCCCAAATGTCATCCATGCATTGAAACCAGACCTCACGCTTCTTCATTTTCTTCTGTATAAATACCCAACTGATCTTCCTCTTCATTCCATCAGCACTCATCGTTAGCTCTTCTATCCGTGATCATCAATCATGGATTCTATCATAGTCAGGCTTCGTCTTCTCCTATTTCTGGGTTCTGTTATCCTCGCAGTGGCCTCCATTGGCCTTGCTTACTCGGATGAACAGAGCTCTAACTACCGAGTCTGTGTCAAAAGCTGTGCCTTTCACAACAGTCTCGCCTGCCAAGCTCGTTGCAAGCTGACGAACGACGCCGAAGAGAAGGAAGAAGCAGCGGAACGTGACCCCCGTCTTCCCGAACAAGAAAGACGCGAAGAGGAGGAAGAGGAGGAGGAACGACCTCAGTGGCAGAGAGAGAAGGAACAAGAAGAACGTCAACGCCGCCGACGACCTGGTAAGAGGTCGGGAGAAAAAGAAGAAGAAGAAGAGGGACAAGGACAAGAAGAGAAGGAACAGGAACAGGAAGAACAGAAACAGCAGAGAGAAAACCCGTATTACCTACCCTCTGATAGATTTCAGACCCGTTTCGAGAACGAACACGGTCGGATCCGGGTTCTTCAAAGATTCGACAACATATCCGATCACCTTCGGATGCTCAAATATTACCGGATCATCGAGTACGTATCCAGACCCGGAACCCTCCTCATCCCCCACCACTCTGATGCTGAGTACCTCGTCGTCGCCATTCAAGGTACGTAAACAGCTGTGATCTTTAATTCATTCTAGCATTCTGGGTATTATATAACATACATGTATATTGAAAGCTAACTAAACATGAAACATGATTTGATTAATTCCAGGAAGGGCCTTAGTTACTATTGTGCTTCCCAACTACAAACAGTCCTTCAACCTCAAGCAGTACGATGTTCTGAGGGTTCCTGCAGGGGCTATATGTTATACCATTAATCGAGCTAACAATCAAGATCTTCAGCTGATCAAACTCGCTTTACCCGTCAACATTCCTGGTCAATTTGAGGTTTATTCTTAACTATCAATTTCATATATTAATTAATCCTCGGAATCTCCGAAAAGATTCTCATTATCGATTATCACATTGTGTGTAGAACTTCTACCCCTCTGGCAATCACATCCCTCAATCCTACTTCAAAGCCTTCAACAAGAAGACTCTCCAGGCAGCCTTCAAGGTAAGAAGCATCATCGACATCATTGATGTGACAGGTTTTTTTTTTTTTGGCTGTGTTGTGATTGATTAAAGTTGTGGATTGATGCGGAACAGGCACCGTACGAGGAGATACAGAGCGTGTTCTGGGGATCAGAGGGGCAAGAACAGGGTTCAGAAGAAGGAGTGATAGTGAAGTTGGAGAGAGAACAGTTAAGATCATTGCTGAGGAGGCCAGCCCAATCAAGTTCATCATCAAGAGAAGAGAGAGAATCATCATTAGGTCCCTTCAACTTGAGAAACATCGAACCTCACTACTCCAACAACCATGGCTCCTTACGTGAAGCTCACCCTCATAACTACCAATCCCTTCAAGACCTCGGCATCGGTATCACTCACTTAAAGCTCAGAGAGGTATTCACACTGCAAACACACGAAGACACATCACTGAACCAATCAAAGTCTTTTATTTAGAATATGAGTCGGACTTGATGGCCCTTCTGCTTAAGTCTATTTAGAATTTGGGCTTGAAAAGTTCTATGCAGCTGTGTTTTAGTTTTGTAAAAATGAACTATTAAGTCTTATTTTTATTTTAAATTTTACCTTTAAAAATTAAGATATTTTCAATTTTTAAATTAAATTTAGATTTTTAAAATATTATAATTTGAATTTAAAAAGGCCTATCAATAAAGAATTGGATTTTTAAAAGGATCGATTTTAAAGTAAACGGGATTTTGGGTCGGAGTTGACATGATCTCTACTAGGAACAATGTGGCGTGGTGAATTTTGATGATGAATTGTGGGTTGTTAATTGCAGGGATCTCTGTTTCTGCCTCACTACAATACAAGGGCGATAGTACTGGGCTTTGTGGCTGACGGAGAAGGAGACACTGAGATGGCGTGCCCACATCTGGCGAACCAGCAGAGATCATCATCAGAAGATGAAGAAGGAGCAGAGTATAATCGAAAAGGTAGAAGACAGAGCGAGAGCGAACAGAGACAGCAACGACAACAACAGGAGGAAGATCAAGAAGAACAACAAGATCAGCGTAGAGAAGGACAGGTTAAGAGGTTGTCGGCGAAACTGTCGAAGAGTGGTCTTTACATATCTCCGGCAGGTCATCCGGTGGCCATCAGAGCCTCAAGGAACAGCAACTTGGAGGTGGTCGAGTTCATCCTTAACGCCCCCTACAACTTCAGGAACTTCCTCGCAGGTACGTAACACACACACACAGAGGCAAAGAATGATCAGGACATATATAACATATGGGTGATAAATATGTGAATGAAGGTGCGAGAGACAATGTGCTGAAGAATATAGACAGAGAGGTGATGGAGGCGGCATCTGAAGGGTCAAGTAAAGAATTGGAGAAGCTGCTCCGTCGGCAGGAAGCGTCGTACTTTGTGGATCGTGAGGATCAGCCACGAGGGGGAGACAAGTCGCCGAGGAAGCCAAACAAGGTTGCTTGGTCTTCAATCTTGACGGCTTTCATGTGAGTGAGTCAGTGAGCGAGTGTTGTGCACTCTATAATTAATAATAAATAAATAAAGTATGTAATGATGCCATCTTTAATTAGCCTATTATAAGGCCCGTATGTAAGGGCTTATTGTAGTATCTAATCTAAGGGCTTATCCCATAAATGTGAGCTGTACACGAAAGGAGTAGGACTATCTGTATCTGATCTATCCTTGTATGAATAAAATGACGCCCTAATTTTTGTTTTCATAAATAAATGGCTTCTCTCTTCTAAGATCTAGTCGATATCTTCTGTTTCTATATGTACTTAGCCACGTCTTGACGAGTACTAATCATTATAGAACTACTTGAACACACTTCTCAATTTCTAAGTTTTAATCGATATCTTCTATTTTTATATATACTTAGCCACGTTTTGACGAGTATTAATCATTATAAAACTACTTGAACACACTTCTCAATTCCAAAATATGATGATCACTTTAATTTGAATTAGTGTGGTCAAAATTTACTTATTTAAAAAAATGTCTCAGTTATAATTATTGGATGTTATCAACACACTTATTATCATGTTATGTAGGATATTTATTGAATGAGTAAATTTGTATCTAAGGGTAGAACCATGTCACCCTACCCCACAACTGGCCAATGTCATTTTTCATTATTTTTTGGACTAGAGTTGGTACATTGGGCTTGAAGGAAAAATTATTGAGGCCCGATCCAATTTTATGGAATATAAGCTCAACGACTAGCCAACTTGTTAGAACGCTACGTTTAGAAAGATTTATGACATAGTCTCACGCATTCTTCCCCCCATTTGAATTACATGGCACACTAACTCTCACCTCTCTACACAATGAAGTGTACCCTCAATGATATGATAGTGTGGATAGTTACCTATTCTTTCTTGTTCCAAAGTTCAAATTTAAAGGAGTGCGTTGTTACCATTTTTTTTATAAATAAACAATTGAGTGTATAATTGAAGTTATCTTAACACTCTGCATATTGAACTCGATCAAACTAAACAATTTGCCCAATGCAATAGTTAGACACTTGACCCAGTGTCATCCCAAGTTTTCCCAGTGCATCTCTATCGCTATAGCTTAGGCTTCCTAAACTATTTTACTTTATCTTTTCCTTCGTTGGACGGATAACCCATTACACTCACTAGTAATGCAATCTGGCATTGTGCATTGCTTGACATGCTCCTAGTTTTTCACTGTGCTTTGGCACTCCAAGGAAGGGATCTTAGAAACTTACACAATTGTTTGATCTAACTCTCATCATGAGGATCTATTCCTCTAACACACCTGATAAACCCTTAAGGGGTATGACACTCCAAACCTAAATTCCAAAACCAAGCCGACAATTATATATACTACAACCTTGTTGTCTCTCCTCCCTCCAGGGCATGCAGCGAGGCATACGCCTCATAATCCAAACTAATGCCTCTCCCTTATCTTATCATCCCATCCAGGAAATAGGCATCCACAATTATATATTTATGTATAAATAATATGTGTGTGTATATATAAGTTATATATTTTATTCATTATTTAAAAAACATTAAAATATGCAATTCAATAGTTTACAAAATATTTATTTTTGATTAATTTTATCCTTTTATTTATTTATACTGTACATATTATATATCTTGTTAAATTATTATAAAAATAGAGCATTCTTATTAAATATAGATGCATTTTTCTTATTTAATTTTTCCATAATTAAATTAGTTAAGATTACTTTAAACATGCCAAATATGTAATATTTTAAAATTCAAATATTACTATAGTAATTTATTTTTGACAAAATTTGAAGATCTGTCCTAATATCATTGTTCAAATAATCAATATGCAATAACAAAGGAAACATGTAAAAAATATAAACGTTCAGTAATTATTTTTAATTCTTTCTCAAAGTTAATGTATTATATTTGTTTCCAGTAAATTATGTATAAGACATATAGTTTTCGATTTATTTAAAATATTTCATAAACATACAAGTTTTATTTTCTAACATTTATAAATTTATAAAAAAATTTTTAATAATATTAATTTTCTAATTAAAAATATCTAATTAGTTATAAACATTATCTTTTTTTTTTTTGAAAATTTTGGCCCCCCAACGTTGATAAGCTGGTTCCGCCCTTGTTTGTGTTACTTACTAAATTCAAATCCAAGTAATATAGCTTAGGAATGACCTTTAATTTCTTATAAATAACAAATAATATATTACTTCTTTAGTCTTATTTATAAGGTAGATAAAAAATAATATTTGGTCTTACTTATATGATATTTGTCAATTTTAATGCTTTTCTTTATCTTTTTACTCTTATTAAATGTTTTGAATAAAAATATTAATAATAAGATTTAAAAATATTTATTAGGGATAAATGTAAAAACTTATTAAATTTTAAAACAATATTAATGAGATTTAAAATTTTTTAATTTTTGTGAATCATGTTAAAACATGTTAAAAATAACTTATAAATAGAATAAAAAAAATCCTTAATTGTACAACTTATTCTTTAGAGGAGATCTAACTATCATTAATTTTTTATTTTGAGCTTCACAGTCATTTTATTTGTAAATTAAATGGTAGCAACAAAAATGCAAACCTACATATTCACTGATAACTTAAGGCAAGCCCAAACTGCTTTAACAAATTATTATAATCAAGGTTTTAAAAATTATTGGACTTGGTTTAGGGAAGGGGCTGCGCGAACGCAAGCCCCAACTTTCACAAATTATGACGTAGGCTCCACTATTCAAGTAGACCTTAGGCATACACCCCTCCCAAGTGCAGTGGAAGTCACATGCCTAGGCTATGGGCCTTGTTGATCACCCATTAACCCCGTCCAGGTAAGTATGTTTTAATTGTTCTCCTTCCCTTGCTTTTATAGTCTCTCTTCCACTCTTACACTTCTTGTATGCTCGATGTGGGACTCTCATTGATATCAGCCAAGCTTGCTTTCCTAACTAGCTAATTATATATCCACATCATCTGAGCGGCTGAGCGTTTCTTATGAAAAGTTCACTTTACAACAAACTTATAGAAAATTGCACGAACTTAATTATCACTTTCTAAAACAAAAGATAAAAAATTACATATATAAGCTAAGAAAGTGATTAAAATTGTGTGCGTTTCTTATCACGCATCGCCATTCCTCAGCAAAATTTCATAATAGACATCGCTACTTTTACTTTTTTAATTATTGTAAAAGTTTCAGTTCATGATATGTGAGATTATTAAATGCCTATAATATTACTAAAAAATTGTACCGAGAAAATAAAACATTTGGATCATATATATGTGGTATTAAACATCCTGTAATTACCTCCTAGCATCATACTGTATTTTGGCAGATTAACCGTCCAAGAATTAGAGGTTAAAATGATTGGCATGGATTAACAGAAATTAGGTCTAGCAAAATAAGCTAATATTTTATAATATGATAAATTAAAATTTAAATTCTTGCTACAAAAAATGTTCATATTTAATGCTCAACTGTGCTTTGAACATGAGTGTTTTTGTTAAGTGGACACTTGAGCAAAATAAAAAAATGATTGCCATTAGGTAAAGGATATAATTACTATTTGTACATGAGGACTGCAAGGTTGCTTGGAAGAGCAGCATCTTCCACCAAATAAGCTGCAATACCTCTATCTATGATGGGATGGTAGCTTGATGAGCATAATATAAAGCTCATAATTGACCATAAACAAAACAATGGAAGGCATATGAACGGTGGAAAGTTCCATAAATACTTGAAGTCTAATCTAGTCTCAAAAACTTGCAAAAAATAGAAAAGAAGAACAATATCACCCCAAGTGTTTGGTCCCTGTTCAACTTCATTAGATTACCAGCCAAAAAAAAAACTTCATTGGATTGTCTTGGTGAACGTTCTAATAGAAGAACCCATCAAAACCTAAGACATGTATCCCGCCCTTAACATCAACCTTGCTGGGAATATCAGTATCATATCTTACTAGGTGCTTGGTACCTTTCCTTCCTAAGAAATCATCAACATCTGTTACTCTCATCCTCAAGTTTGATTGACTTCTTTCTTTTTTCTTTTTAAAAGACAAGGTCCTCAATGAAGAATGTTATAACATCAAAAGTATATGCATCTTCTCATGAAATTTCAGCCTGTAAATAGTATAGGGTGTCAAATGAAAACTTATCACAACAAAACTTGCACTTCCTATCAATGGCTAAATGGAATGTTCCATGATTAGAATGTCACTTTACGCCAATCCCACCATGAGTGCAGTTCCTTTTAGGATAGTATCTTCAAAGTCCTAAATTTTGATCCTTTTACTCATCCTACTTTCTAAACCAAATGACTCTGCTCTCACTTGCATTTAGACTTGTCACCTTCAACTTCATCTTGTGATCGACAATGGTATGAGACAACCTTTACTGAAGCTTCTTGAGGACAACATTGAGTGATAGCTCTAACTCCAGACAATTGAGCAGAAGAAATATATAGGCTAGGGGAGCTATCATATTTGACACCAACTAGTTGAGAACCCACAGCAAAAAGGGAACTTGGGATTGACAATTGAAAGCTACTTTACAATGTCTAGCAACATGTTCTATTCCTATGCAAGAAGGACACACTCTTCTAACTTGTTCCAAAACAATTGACACATTCAAAGTCACACCATCAATTAATTTTAAATTATTAAGATTGATAGAGCTCAGGCAAAATTCAGAAAGGTAAACTTGAAGGCGTAAACCAAAACCTTTAAAATGGCTTTTATCATCATAGAAAATAAAATTTCCAAAACACTATCCAACATACCATGCTATCTTCACATCGTGATATTGCAACATCCATGGTCCATGAAAAATTATATAATTTAAATCCTCCTCATATTACAAGTAAAGTAAAAACAAGTTTTGAAAATTGTTGAACCATTGATATCAACCCTTGCAATTTCCAATGGATGCTAATCAAGAATAACAAGTTTGAGATATGTAATTATCGACCATCAATCACCGTAGCAAAAAGGAAGAGGTTCTTGTTAAAAGATAACATGTTGAACACATAAGAAGGAAACATAGTTTCATATCTTCCACAAAATTGAAACGGTAAAGATGGAATATTGATTGATGTTGATAACACAGTAAATTAGAAGATGCAAACAAATTTTGGGAAAAAATCTATAGATTGATCAGTTAATGCTAGCTTGAGCACTAGAAACAAATTGAGCAGCAAGAAAAAAAGTTGATGAAGAAGATTATTGTGAAGAAAATCTAACTCTGTATCAACGGTAAAGATAGGAAGACAAATGATACTTCCCTACATCAGATGGCAGGTCTAATCCTTATTAATGCAAATTAAGACAAGAGTGAGATTGAGAGATAAAGAGATGATGGATGAGAAGACAAGCGGCGGCGGCAATGGTAGCTAGGGTTAGAGATGTAAGGTTGTCCTTACTAATTCACACTTGACCAAACACTCTAATGGTAATCATAGAATTAACCCTTAAGAATTACCCTCACATCAAAAAGTCATTATAGTTTTCTAAAAGTCAAAACCAACATAAATGAGATCATACGTTTTTCAAGTTTTAAAACACGACCACATAATTTTTATAAGCCTAAAATTAAAGTACCACTGATTACAAAAGGATAAGATATCAGTTTGTATTAAAGAATTTGCATTTAAGTTAAAACTAACATTCTAGTACAAGAAAAAGAGGATGCATTGCAGTATGTTACACATGAGTCACGACATGTTTCTCTCTATGTCATGCTCTGTGGCATATTGCATATAATTGACAGACATTTGACAACAATAAGGGCCAAACTTCTAATGCCTCTCAATTCATTCAATGTCTAATTAAGGTGATTTAGATGTTAATAAAAAGCTCTTTTAGAGCTCTAGTTAATGGTATTAGTCTTACTTGTAAATTATTTCTCAATTAAGATTTGGATACCCATTTGCAAAATCAGTCTTTTTTACACTTAAACCACAATAGGGTGTTTAATTTCACTATCAAGTGCTAAGAGCTCATAACCATCCCTTGACCACATTCAATAGACTAAAAGATACATGTGCTATTACTACATCACTCTAATAACATACACATCACATTTTTAATACCTAACCTCTTAATTTTTAAAAATAGCAAGGGAAGTCAATTTCTCACGAATCATCATAATCATGCATTTACACATTTACTTATTTGTACTATTATTTTAGCTCTTTCTAAATGCACACTTACAAAGAACTTATAACCTATAGCTCAAAATACAATTTCCAACATTAACATCAATTGGTGCAAGTAAATCAAAAGAATATGCACTCTGCCTAGATGGCATTTTCATATTAGATTACACATAATAAATCAAAATAAAAGCCTACTATTAGAAATCAAATATCCTAGGCCTTGGGTGCTTTTCACCTGCCTTAACTTAGTTAGCTCTTGTAAATATTGAAGAGAGAAGGGTAAGTATAACCATTTAGTAACCGAGATATATCTTTATATTTATATTAATGCATGTCAATTAATTACATAAATGCAAGTAGCAAACAAAACCATTTCACATTATTCCACAACTTAGAAGTCCAATCATTCACAACATTATCAACATGCAAATAAATAAATACATCTCAAAAGGGTCATAATGATAATAACAATGTGCCCTTAATAATAATAGGCAAGGCCACAATAATAACAACCATATAGCTATAATATGATATGCAAGATGAATGCCTTCCTTATATCCTCCTGACACCCTAAACATCAAACCGTGTGCTATTTTAAGGGATTGATCCATATGATTAGACTATCCAAGCCTTCTACTTGTGAGGAGTTTTCTAACCAAGACTACTGCACTCACTTATGGGTTACAGTTTTCTCCAAATCATACACTATGGGGTGCCATATCCTTAAGCTTGCTTTCTTATTAAACAATTGAAAGCTAGTTAGGTTTGAGTCCCTCATAGAACAAGTGGGACAATATAAATATATGATCAAGGTGAGCCATCGAGCTTTGAATAGCGGTCATACCACATAGATTTAAACTTACTACTACTCTCCTTAAGCAAACTTCATCATAAATGACCATAATGTACAAATGCTTAACTCATAGCATGCTTCTAATCATCATAACTAGTACATAATATATCATCATCATTTTCATCATATCACAAATCATCATATATTTCTCCCAACACAACTCAACATATAACTCTACAAACACTTACAAGTTTCTCCATATAACTCACCTATTGACAATCATTTCATTTGCATGTTCACACATACATTTATCCTTTCAACGATTCATAACTCATAACCTTTAATTTTCAAATACTTCATACCACACTTGCATAAAATAATTTCACATATCTCTATAATAGTTTGTAAAACCAAATAACTAATTAACACACAAAAATAAAAGTAACATTTCTCTTGATTACCTCAAATATTTGAGAGGTTAAATGCTTACCCCTTAATACAATCAATTTTAAAACTTTCTTCAAGCTTGAATGGTGCCAAAAGGGTGATAAATTTACAATTAGTAATACCCATAATCATTAATTTCACTATTAATGAAATTACAACCCTCAGATCAACACTCTGACTACTCAAAATCCCAATCTCCTTGCATTTGAACATATCCATTAAGTTTATTATCTCCCATTATCTCCAACTAACATCAACAAACTTTCTAGTCATAATTAATAGCACTAAACAACTCTCAACCACCTCATTTATAACTATTTTCAGCCATTAATTGCCTCCTTCCACCAAACACTAATAAAGTTCTGAATACTAGATTTAAATAATCTAAACAACTTTCATTAACACTATTTAAGTTAATAGGTTCGGACTCATAACTTTATATGTCCAAAAATCACTTCTATAACTCAAACCCTTACTCAAAAACTTGAGAAAATGGAAAAGGATGGAAGTAGAGGGTTTAGAAAACTTATTTTTAGTGTTTACAAGCTTCAAAATGCTTCTAAACCTTTTAATTAGACGTGCCCTAATAAAGTTTCTCATGCGTTCTTCATTTTCTCTATGCAATTAACAAGGCTCTTTTTTTTAAAAATTCAACCACACACCAGGACATGCTACACATGCACTGTGGCACGTGATACAAAGATTTGGGCTTTGCGTTTTTGTGACTCATGCTACGACATCCAATGCGGCATGTGGTATAGAGCCACTTTTTCTTGTTTTTCTCTCTTATTGAGGTCTAGGTGATCTGGCTTTGCTTTGAATCCAAACCTAAGGCTAAAACTACAACTCAATACATTCATTAACTCTATCTAACACACACCATACTAATTTACTTAATTAACCTCATTTAACTTAGTTAATTAGGGGTTAATTTTTAAGATGTTATAAGAGAGACAAAGGCTCTCCATTGAACAACAACAAAGGTTCTCTACCATTAAGAGCTAATATGTTTCGAGACCAATCAAAGCCGAGTTGTTGCAGTTGTTGCATATCAACAGATTGAAGAGGAAGATTAAGATTAAGATTGAGATGCACAGATGCAAGGATGCGGTGGCGGGGTTTGGGTTGCAGAGACAAAGCTCTCCCTCCAGTAATTTGCATGCCCTACTCTACTTGTGCTCAAGATGTTGCTTATTTGAGATTGATCCTCTATGGATCCTTTTTATAATTTTTTTAAATAAAAAAACTAGTTGATTGTTCACAAGGAATTGAGCTATTCATTAATTCCTTTTTTAAAATCTTCAATGAAGGACAACATAAATGCAAACCTACATGTTTTGGACTTATTACTAAATCAAGCCAAGCCCAAACTATTTTAATAATTTATAATTGGGTTTTTAAAAAAATTGTTGAACTTAGCATAGGGAAGAGGCTGCGCGAACGCAAGCCTCCACTGCCACAAATTATGACGTAGGCTCTACCATTCAAGTAGACCTTAGGCATGCACCACTCCCGAGTGCAATGGAGATCACAGGCCTAGGACATGGGCCTTTTTGATCACCCATTAACCCCGTCCAGGTAAGTATGTTTCATCTGTTCTCATTCCCTTTCTTTTATGCTCTCTCTTCCACTCTCCCACTTCTCATCTACTCGATGTGGACTCGCACCACTTTGATATCACCCAGACTTCCCTTCCTTTCCTAGTTAATTATCCGCATCGATCATCTCTGGGCGTTTCTCATGCTTCCTTAGCGATACAATGACACTACCATATTCCAGTAGAAACTAAAAGCAACCCCGACTTTAAATAGAAATCGACGTATCATGATGATATGATACTCCAATCAATTTAAGGTAAAACAAAAGAAATTTGGAAATTTTATTGATTATGCCACGAAACTTTGTCAAAATACAGTGTCTATATGTACAGGATTCATTCTGACAAAAACGATATTTGCTGACAAAACTTGTTTTAGTGGGTCCAAGCTAAGCAGACATAATAGCTACAGCAGAAGAGTCAATTGCCAAGAGATTATAATAATATGGAGGGGAGATATAGGGAGAAAATAATACATGTAGCAAATTGGTTGAAATCAGAACCAGAGTCAATGACGATTGATGAGATAATATAATATATCCTTTTCACACGCATCTTTGTTATCTTACATTCTCATTTTCCCAGTAGACAACGAATGCAGGAAAGCCTGTTAACCCATACAAAACTGAAATATGAATGAGAGGAAAAGAAAATCAATGAACTTATTCATAATTATGATAGAAAATTACAATAAAAAAAAATCTTCAAAGGATTATTAATTACACAACTAATCCCAAAACTCTCCAGGGTAATCCATGAGGTCTGGATTCAACCTTCTACTGAATACCTAACTCTTAAACATTTATATAAGCTTAGGGTATAATCAATATAATAACTAACTTTTTGTTAGGTACTATATTCAATACTTCCACAAACCCATTACGGTAATAGTTCTTCATTCTATTGTCCCCCCCCCCCACACACACACACACAGAGATTATGGCTTAAAACCTGAGTTTGGACCGAGCACTCTTCAAAACAACTGCGTACGTAAAATGTTTAAGGCGTTGAAAGTTGAAACCATCAATAACATTATAGCAGTTTCACACAAAAAGATTGATGGCTTGATTTATTTACTATAGCAGTCCAAGTTGAAGAAAACACAAATGCCTACAAAACGGAATAAAAACACACACACACACACAAAACGGAATAAAACTACAAGCAGAAGCCTCCTTAGCCCTTCAAGCATCTTCCGAAAGCGGATAAAACAACACACACACACACACACACACACACACACAAACGCCTACATACATCAATACATATATCATTGCCATTGAAAAGGAAGCTTCCAAGATGGAAGACAATGGAGCCTAGTTTTGGAAGACAAGGAAGCTCTAATTTGGAAGATGTCAGAACGGAAGAGAAAGATAAGGCTTCTGTTTCTGGTCTTGGGAACCTTGTCCTTCTTCTTCTCTCTGTTTTACTTGTTCCTCTTTCTCACGACGTCGTTCTCTCTCCTCCTTCTGTCTCTCCTCACTCTCATGTCTTTCTTTTCTCTCCCTTTCTCTCTCCTTCTCAGGATCACGATGAAGCTGGTGGTGGCCTGCGACTCGGTTTCCTTGGTTAAAAGGATCGTTTTCTTCTTGTTCACGGCTTAATTTTGACACACACGACGTCGTATTTCGGATTCTCGTTTTCCCATAGCATGGCTGAGGCCGGCCATAACCAGGAAAACAGTACCTGCAAACAACAAATGACGAACCTTCGTGGCTTTCAAGGTAGCTGTCTGGTGGACAAACTCGTAATACTCCTCGTTAAAAATCTGACGAGGATGAAGACTCGGGTGTTAATCTGTACATATAGGAGATGGAAGGAGCTTTTTTTCTTTTTGAAAAAGAAAATTAAGTAAATTGGCACTGCGAACACGAGCAGGTCACGTCATTTCAAAAAACACTTATAAAATTACTTACAAAGTCCTTACATTTTTAGTGGGATTTAAAACCATGATCTTATTAATTGTGAATTAGATCTTTATTAACTGTAACGATTTGTATTGGTAGGAATTCGAGTACTTCTTAATTTTTGCTTTAACTATAGGCATGGGCTTGAGAATTTTGGGAGGCAGGTGGTGTCATGATGAAGGTGAGCATATGTGTAAGTTTTAATCATTTGCATGTCATGAGTAAAGGACACGTGGGCATGGGGTGGCGTGGAGGCTGATGAGTGTTTCAGCAAAATGGACAAGAACTCGAGAAGATTACCAAAGCATTGAATACTGAGGAATCAGTGTCATGTGTTCATTTGAGTGCGAGTACTCTGTCAGACTGTGGCGAAAAAAAAAATTATTTAAGAAATTGCTAATTAAAAATTTTCCATTTGGATGAAGCAAATTTAATTTGGAGTCCATATTACAATCATACCTCTCAAACCACAAGCCAAACATGGACAGTGTATCGTAACAGCCTAAGAATAATTGTTATTTTGAAATTGTACAAAAAATACTAACAAATAGTCTAAATTTTAATCAAAATTAATAATATTTTTAAAACAACCTTACTTAGTATAATGCCTTAACCTTAAATTAGAGTTCAAGTGAAATGTAAATATACCAAAAGCAGAGCAATGTCATCTCTCATGTATTAAGAAGGAAGTAATTTCATCTCTCTGTATAATTTTCATTAATTTAACTATTAATTGACCAAAAAAATATACAATTGTAAGCAAGTTAAAGTAAATCATGTTCAAAGAAAATAAGCCATAGAAAAAAAAAAGTAAACTATTTTATGCACCAATGCGTTTGCATGGTGAAAAAGTAGATTAGATCTCAATCCTTAAACTTTGCTCAAAAAAAGAAAAACAAAAATCTCAATCCTTTAACATCCAAGAAAAAGTATGATATTAAATATTGGTGTTTATATATAAGGATGACTCTATTAATGGTCGCTTTATTTCATGTTCAACATCATCTTTGTCTAACTATATATATCCTGCTGAAGCAAGAAATTTAAGATAAGGAAGAAAAAGGGGACCATGAATATGACAAATAAAGTAAAAAAATTCGAATAATTCATATGGTTTGCAGATCCAGGTTGCAGCTGTATTAGATTCTATGTTCAATCATAGTATTATAAATTATATGTTTTCTTGCACGAGCCAATGTTCGCCTCGCCATGAGCAGTAGAGTAGATATACTATATATATAAATAAATATATATATATATATATATATCCCTTAAAAGGGACAAATATATTTGTCGTTGTTCATACTTAGTCCTCGGTACTTGCAAATTACATAGTACATGTACGAGGCACACAAGATGCACACTCCATTCGCCACGTTTATACACATGTCATAATTGCTGCATTGAGTGATCAGAAACTGAGAATATATCAGCTGTGTAATTTGTATGTAAAGACAACACACACACATATATATAAATTAAGTATTAATTTAAGAGTTAATAATTAAAATTATAGTTAAACATAATTAAATTTGTTATAAAGCATTTTATTAAAGTGAGTGAGATACCAGTTTAATAGTTTACTAATTCAATGGACAATTAACCCAGATTTTTATATTATATATAATCATGAAAGAAACAATTGTATATGAAAAAACTTGATGCTTAGTGGCCATGTTCGCAAATCAAGGTAGTATAGTATATTGGAGGGTTTATGTGCAGTGCAGTGATATATATGCGCGCGCGCGCGGGGGGCTGAGCAAATTAAAGGAATGAGTAAGTTCTCAGAAATGAATGAACGACAAAGTACTTCGTCATTTATCCTTTTTGTCTGTGGTCCAACATTACCTTATTCAATAAGTCAGGTTTTGATTTTGCGTTGATTTTGGTTAGAACATTTAAGACGCGCATGGTTTTGAACATAGCTGTGACCTAACCAAAGCAAACGTAATGTTTTGACCAAAATTAACTCAAAACCAAACTCGCATGCTCTAAGACTATTAGAATTAATCCAATCCTATTTGTAAGTTAAATATGATTAAATTTAGAGAAGAGTATTGATTTCTTAAAAATTTCTATAAAATTTTCAAATTATCCTTAATTAAAATTACTAACATTATCCTTAAATCTTAAAATCAAACATGTCACGCCTAAATGAACCGCCGTTCTTTTTTTAGCAAATACAGAGAACAGAGCTCTAATACTCAATCTCAATCCAAGCCTGAAAAGAGGTAAAGCTCACTCCCAAGAATGGTGCATTCTTTATCTTATAGACCTTGTTAAGTAAGTGTGAGTTAATTTTACTTAATAAGGGAAAAAGTTAGCTGGATTGAAAAGGATATAAGTAAAAAAAATCCATAAATTCAATATTTAATTTGAATTAAAATAAGACATCATATAAACATTGAATGGCCTAGCCTAATTAAGATTTTTGAATGATCTCCTGGTTGAGAAGGAACCCACCTAGACCAAATGAAACCATCGATCAATATGTGGACGTTTTTAAAATTAACTAACTAATGATTCATTAAGTTTTATGAAGTGTCTTTAATTAAAGACGGGAAGGAATATTTGTTTGTTCAAGCCTAGCCCTGGATGTGAGAACTAACTCAGTGGAAACCATCAGGACGAAAAATAAACTTAGACTTATCAAGACAGAAATTAAAAGAAAGGGCAACAAAAGTAAATATTAGGGCTTGATTTATTTATTATAGTAATAGTAGAAAGCCAGAGCTCTGATTACATACAAAAGCCTCCTTCAAGCCCTTATATGCCCACACATATATATACATGCAAGCATTAGATTATTATTACATAGCCAATCAAAAGAAAGCATCTTCATCCAAAATGGAAGACAATGGAGCCCGCTCTTCGTCTCCTTCCTCATCACCTCGCTGCTGACGACGCTGCGCATTCACGAAGTATGATTTCTTCTGGTTTTTGATCAGTCTCTCCACTTCTTCGCCAGACCCTGGGAATGCCCTCTCCTTCACTACCCTTGGTATCTCATTAATCACGTTGTCTCTCTCACCTTCACCAAAACAATCAAAAAACCAAGTTAGCTTTATCTTGACTCATTAATATCAATGATCATCATATCAGATGAGTTTAGCTAAGTCTCACACACACACACAACACGTATAGATAGAAGATACCTCCAAGGAAGTTTCTCTGGTTGTTCTCAGCATTGAGCAGGAATGCGATCATCCTTACATCATTCCTCTTTGAAGCTCTGAGGGCAAGTGGATGACCTGCGAGGGCCACGTAAGCATCACCTTGATTCAGCCTAGAAGAAACCCTCTGAATGTGTCCTTCACTTTGACTTTGTTCTTCTTCCTCTTGCTGCTGTTGCTGCTGCCGCTGTTGCTGCTCTCTCTCTTGATCTTGATCTTGTTCTTGTTCTTGTTCTTCTGATCTTTGATTAGCCAGATGTGGGGATGCAATTTCGACTTTTGCCATTCCATCAATAATTTGAGCCAGCACTATGGCCCTTGAGTTGTAGTGTGGTAGAAAAACAGAGATCCCTAGAGACGACATTATTCAACACAAAATGAATTATATATATCATCATCGTAATTGTAATTTTGTAATAAAGCATGGTTAAATAAGTACCCTTTTGAGCTCTAGCCAACCGACAGAGATATCCAAGTCTCTGAGTTGGTGGAATTCCTCAGGACAAGCCTCCCACAAGTTACCATATTCGTTGGAATAACGAGCATGAAGGTTTTTCAAGTTCATGATTGGGTTTCTTTCTTCTTCTTGGGCTTGAAGATGATTCGGCATGCCTTCTTAGTTCTCTTGCGTGTTCTCTCGACAATCACAATCACTCCCTCATTTGAACTCTGTTCTTGTCCTTGCCCTCCTTGTTGTCGGTTTCCAAATAGGATCCTTCGAATCTCGTTGATGTTCTCCTGTTTCACAACACGTTACAACGTTAATTAATCAGAACACAAATTAAATGAATGCTTATAATAATGATGATATAAATTAGAAACACATAAAACTTTAAATGTATCTAATCAAAATGGTTTTAAAGAGCTATTCGATTTGGAACAAAAGAAAACTGTGAAAAAAATTAAAAAAAATAAAAAAAAATGAAGGATAAAGAAAAAA
>NW_026555702.1:0-52758 GCF_029017545.1 Prosopis cineraria | reverse complement strand
TTTTAAATGAAATTTCTAGTTACATAAACATCCAACATTATTTGAATAATAGTATTTGGCCAAAAAAATTATTAACAATAGTGGAAATATTTTCAATTTTCATTTGTTTACTAAACAATTTTTTCACCGATGAGCATTTTCACAAAAACCTCGATATTGTCACTATTCATTCCATATATCTCTTTCAATCTTTTTAACACAAAATTAATGCTATCAACCTATAAAAACTTCGATTAAGAATGCATAGATAACAACTTGTGCGCGCTTTAAAAATAAAAACAGAAAATAATTTATTGTTAAATTTCCATTGTTTATAGTGAATAAATAATTTAAAAGTACCGAAGGTTTTTCCTTATAAGATTGCGATAATTAATTTTCATATTTTAGTGAACATATACTTTAAAAGTAAAGACCGAGAGGGTTTGGCTTACAACACTTTAACTGTTTAAGATATTACAAGAAGCATGAAAAATTGGGTCGGCACATGGTTATTTTGTTATTTTCTATTAAAAAATCGCACCATTTATTGTTTGTGAATAAAGCATTTTATTGTAGATCATAAATTATATTATTCTCAAATATAGACATACAATTTATTTATTTTTAAACTACGTGCAATACGTTATTTTATGAAAAAAAAATTTTGCGGGACAATCCAAACTCATCCAAATTTCTGGGAATACTAAAAAAAAAATTCTGGGAATACTATCATAAAAAAAAAATTTCTGGGAATACAATGTATTGTTTGATGAGAATAAAAAAATTCCAACAAGACTAATAAAATATCTTAAAAACAAATCATTTGAAACTCGTAAACCCAACTAAGTCAAATTAATTCAAAATAAAACAATTATTTTAACCGTTTAGACTGATAAAATCAGAGGGAGATTATAATCAATTTAATTTAATTTTCATTTAATATGAAATCAAATTGAATGTACAAATCCCCTATCCAACGAAAACCAAAAAGAAATAGCTTGGCAGCCATGACATTCATTTCTCTCTCCTCTATTATTTATTATTCATGGGCCTATTTTATCTTTTTTTTTTTTAAAGATACACAATCAATGTTGAATCATGAAATTAACTTTCAATAAAAATGAAATTAAAATTAAAAAATTATAATAAATAAACTTTTCATAGTCTTATATTAAGAATTAAAAAAATCCTTTTAAAAAATATATCATATGATGGAAACTGGATGTGGAGAACAATATTAATCCACCAATGTTTGACTTACATGAAAATTATTCCTTGCTTCCACTAAAACTCCACCAAATCGTTTAAAAAAAAAAAAAAAAAAAGACAGAGAGAGAGAGAGAGAGAGAGAGAGAGAGAGAGGTAGCTCTATGGAATAAATTGTGTGATGTCTAAATTACCCATAAATACAATTTATTTTACAACCACTACCTTATTATTTAAGGTAGTGTGGGGAATTGTTATTATCTTTTTTCAATTTCCAATCCTACTGCTATTTTACCACAGTAAACACGAACTTCCTATTTTATTCTTGCTTTTTTGGCCAACAAACATTCCAATTTTATTTCAGGCATACCAACAAGGTTATAAGTCATGCATTCCTATTTTCACTCTCATTTTCATCCCTTGGTTATTTATTCTATGTCATGCAAAACACAATTTGTTATACATTTTCTTTTGCAAATAAAAAATGACACTCTTATCTTTTCGGGACGAAAAAGGCCACGGAAAAAACCATGTGAATGGCAATAATTAAATTAAGTTAAAACTAAAAAGCTTATGTTATTAAAGGTGGCTTGTTTAAAATCTTAATATTTAATATCACTAAGAGCTTGCCGTGAGAGCTAGTTGATACAACGTTTTGACTGTCTTACTTTTATTTTGGCAGATTTGTTGACCCCAGAAAAGGAAAAGCAGAACGACGTCACTCCACTATAAATAATATACTATTTAATGGCTTGACCAAAACAAATGTATTAGCCACTCCTCTAAATATTATTTGCATTTTATAAGATTTGAGGTGAATCTTGTTCTTATGATTAATAAAACGACTTCTTGCGGATTTTATTTTTGATATTCATCGGTGGTATGATTATATCCATATATTGATGCTATTGACACCAGAATTTAAATGAGAGTTATCAATATAAACAAAAAAAAAATTATGTAAAGCAGGAAATGGGGATTAAATAGCAGAGAAAAGCAAAACGGAAGAGCAAAAATTTGGGAGAAATTACGAAGTGACTCTGATACTGTGTATATCATTTAAACTTCTGCTCATCGACGTAGGAGGTTTTTTGAAAAAGTGAACGAGTTTGAAAAAGAGTGAAAGAAAGGCGTTAAAAGGTGGGGAGCGTAGAAATGAACAAATCCTGGGGGTGCCTTGCTTGCTGTTGTAGAAATATAATGCAAAGTCGCTGTCTCATAATTGGTCACTGGCAAAGTCGCACCACACTCACAGACATAGTGCATCACCCTCATCATTGAATTTGATCACCAGAAGCCATGAAATGCAATTCCACTTTTCAATTATTGCCCTCTCCTCCTTCTCCTTCTCCTTCTCCTTTCTCTCGTTTATTTTCTTTCCAATAACGTAAGGTCTTGCAAGTTGGCTCACATGGGTTCGACTTTGAAAGTGAAACCACCCACCATGCATGACGTGGCTGGCCTCTCTAATTTGATCCTCATGTTGGCTTTTCAGATTCCCTCTCATAGGGCAGCGTTTGGCTCCCCCGCCAATTAAATCTCCAGCTTCTGCATCTCTCCCAACGGCTGTGTGTGTATCCAGTTATCCACATCTCGTACTGCTTTCCTTATTATAATATCTTCCCAACGTCCGGCCCTTCATTTACGTTTAAAGTCACCTGCTTCCTCTGTTAGGACCCACTGGGCCATACTTCAAAACTTGGATCGAACAAGTCCAACATATGAACTTCCAATCATCAAACCACTGTAACACCGACAATTCCAGTTTTTTAGGGTTCCGGTCTCACGCATTCCCCCGTCCATTCATTTCACTTATTTATAATTTTAATTTTTACCCATGCCTTGCGTGACATAACAAGATTTGGATGCTGTCAGTATTTAAGTTCACTCATTTAATGATTGTTTCGCATTACACGATAACAATTATTTGATTTAGTCTAACAATTATACGGAATTTTGTCATATATAATACTTAAAAGTACTAAATTTTTAAATATTTAAAAGAGACAACATGTGAGGGAATGAAAAATATCTTGATAATTTTTAAGTATTAATAAATTTAATAGTTATAATGAAGACACTTATTAAGTACTTCTCTCTCTTTTTCATATGTAAGAAAAAAAATTGTATCATATAGTTTAAGAAAGGTGGTTAACCATAATAATTATATCTGAAAATAAAAAAAACTAAAATGCCTTATGTTAATCAACATAAGAATGTATTAATTATTTTTCCTTAATATAAATTATAGGAGATGATTTAGAAAATGTGTAATAAGTGTTTATTGAAATTGGGGGATTATATATTATAAAAAATAAAAAATAATAGTTTTTTTTCAAATAAAAACAGAGAGAGTAATTAAATTTATGCCACTCACTAACCAAATATAACAACTAGAAAAAGAAAAAGTTTTTACTGGAGTGCTTCTGTTTTATCTACGAGAGTGTTGTAGGTACTTCCGTGTATATCAATCACTGTTACTAAAATTAATATCAATAAGTAATTAAAATAATGTGTTTGTTTGAATGATATTTATTAAATATTAATAATTTACATAGTATAATTATTATTTATAAATATTAACACGTAATTTACAAGTCAATTTTTGATATTTACAACTACTATTATTTCACATATTTGGTTAAGCAATTTTTTATGGAAGGGAGATGTTTTTGCATCTCTTTTTTACCCATTCCCTCCAAAAGTGATGGTTAGTAAAGAGGAGGCATTTATTAATTAAGACAAGACTAATAAAGACCTCATAAGAAGATTAATATCAAATCAAGATTTTTAAAAACTTTAATACTGAAACATGAAAGAGTGGGTATTGAATTTGGAAATCTTAGTTGTGAAGAGATCTTAACTTAGTCATTCTTCCATTTAATTATAGCACTTTTTAAATAACATCAACCTTTAACAATATTGAATTCTTAATTCGCTCTTAAAATTTTCCCCCATCTACCCCATTTTCATTCAATTAAAACTAAATAAGACGTCTCCCGCTCCCTTTCTCTCCATAAAAAAATCCCTCTTTTTTTCATTCCCTCTATTAAACCAAACACGTTCTTTGGATTTATTTATTTCAAAGTTTTTATGAGGAGAGTGCTCCTATATATCTCTTTTTTTTAATTTGGTTTATAAGATTTTGATGGAGGAAAGGGGAGTTGCCACCCTTCCCTCGTCGTTAGTTCAGAAATATTCTATGTGGAGGGGATGTTTGCATCATATACTGAAAGAGATTAGCCAGTCTTCATTGTCGGTGTGTTAAAATATATAGAAACAATTTCTATTCTTTTAATTATCACTCAACATGTTAGAATATATATATGGACAAATACTGAAGTAATGAAAATAAGGTTGCATGAAGTGTGATATAATATGTGAAAAAAAGATAACAAAGAAATCGCACGGACCTACTAGAAGCTATACAACTTGTGTCTTACGATTACGAATAGTCGAACACTATAACTCCAATATATTTATGTACGTTATATGGATGACTGGTGCTGAAAAATCATTCAGAATATAGAGCAGCATTGTTTTGTTTTGTTTGTTGTACCTGTGTGGTGCAGGACTGTTTGGTTCTTTTTTCCTTCCGAAGGGTCAGCCTCAATGAGTGAGTGGACTTATGGCGTGTTTGGTCTGGAAATTTCAGAAGCATTCCATGGAGATACGATGGGATCCATTCAAGAAGAGCTAATTAATTCTGGGCTTTACACGTATTTTTGACGGAAACTTTTGCAAAGGGTTGGATACCATAAATATATGGGTCACAGAGTGTCACGTACAAATTAGATTCTTTGTAAAAAAAATATATATATTTTAATCCCTACAGTTTACTTATATTTTGTTATAATTTTTTTTAATATTTTTGATCCTTACATTTTTATTTTTTGGTGTTCTAAATCCCTAAATGAATAAAATGAACAAATTATTAGAACTTTAGGTGAATGTAAAATACTAAAAAATGAAAATGTAAGGATCCAAAATATCAAAAAAAGTGCAAAAATTTATAATAAAACATGAGTAAAGTGCAAGGATTAAAAGATATGTTTTTCCTTCTTTATATGTATTCCAAATTTGACTGATTATGGGTTGGGACTACATATTATATTTACACTAATGCATCATAAACAAATCTAGTCGTTTTTTTTTTTTTTGGGTCTGAGGATCAACTCAGTTACGTGATCCTTTCTTTCTTTTTTCTTAATATGGCATTGGATTTCAATGGACCGAGAGGTAAACATGGCACGAGGTGTCTTAATTTGGGCCAAAAATGGAAATGGACTTTAATGGAGTTCTAATTGAATGAGCCTCTTGCTATTCAGTCTTGGGCTGTTGTCAAATACGGTTGGGTTATGTAATTCAGATGTAACGGCTATGGCTTGGTGGATTGGTATTTATGTTCAAATAGCAATACAATTTTTATTTATTTAAAATAAGTAACTAATTATCAGGTTGAGTTATGTAGTCCATCCGTTATCATTCACGAACATATCTGTCACAAATAGCTTAAACTACGAAACGATGAAAGGGAATAATAATAAAAGAAAATAAGAAATTTTGTTTCAAAAAAACTTGATCAAAAAATTTATTGCTCATAAGGCCTTGGAATTTGGTAAAGGACTTGGGTCCTACGGTGACAGTATGTTTAAGAAGTAAAGGACTAAATTACCCCTAACCAAATCCTCCTACCCCTTTCCACTTCCACATGATTGTTATGGCTCCGTGATTCCGACGGCAATGATAGGCGTCTGTGATCCCAAGGGTGACAACGACAAAGGAGAGTAATTAAGGTGAGGTCTTGGTTTTGAAGACAATGGAAGAGGGAGTGAAGAATGATGAGCTTTTGTGTTTGCGATGGCAATGATGACAACAACAATGAAAAGAAGAAGGAAGAGTCAAAGAGATGGAGAAAAAGCATTCCACGCTTCATCCGACGCTATCCACTATTGTCCACCCTGCATGGATGTTCTTGGGAAAGAAGTGAAGAAGGTTTAAACCCTAAGGCTTTTTCTACTCCTAAAACCGGTGAGAATGGTTTGTTCAATCTAACTTTGAATCTAGATTTGAATTCTTCCCTACATCGCTTTCTCTTCAATTTTTGCCTTTTGCATCTGGGTCTTCGTTTTCCTTCGAATTTGCATGGGCAAGAGAATATGTCTATGTGTGTCTTTTTAAATTTGGATCGCAATTTGGTTTTTATTGGATCCCAAGTGATGGTCTTGTGGTTTTATTTCTAGGATGCTTATGGTTGTTTGATGTTTTGGTTGACTATGATGGTTAGGAGAAGTCTATGATTGATCTTGAAAAATATTAATTGATCAACTGTGATGATTTTAGATCAATGTAGGATTTCGTTGTCCGTTTGTCTTGCTCCTTATCAGGTCCTATGACTTTATTCAAATCCTTGATGAAGTAGTGTTGAAATGTGCAACATATGGTGTTGATTTTTAATGCCTTTGTTAGTAAGGTTGATCCATAACTTTTTTGTCTATTTCTAAGCTTTTAGTGTCTTTTGTGCTTGGTGGATGTTGTTCTTGGCCAAATTTTATTGATCCATACCTTTGTTCGTAATGTTCCAACATGTTTTGTAGTCATGTAGGTGATTGAAAAGTAAATTTTAACTTAGATCTGCCCGAATTTCAGAGTCATGGTGTGGTTTAAGGAGATTTGGGCACTTCCCCTCTGTATGTTTTCAACAATATGTAATATCCTAGAATGAATTTAAAGATTAAAATTAATTAATTAGGTGATTTAATTAATTAATTGGGATAATTAGGAGTTCATAATTGAGTTTGGATGGCCATTTGGGCCTATTGGGTCTTCTAAAGAATTTAGAATTTAGGCCTATTGGGTCTATCATGACAATATCATTACTCATTATGGTTGTGAATTATAATTGATTATTTTACAATAGTTCTTATATTGAAATCCATTTACTTAGAAACATGAACGTTTGTATGTTTTGTTTGCTTTCTTGTATTTGCAATTAATAGTTATAGAATCATAAAGAGAAAATCTTGTATCTCATTTGAGAGGCTTTCCAGGATCAGGTTCTTTCCAATACTGCTTATCTACACAAAAGTTTTAAAACCTTAAGGCATGCAATTCTAACAATGTTTTTACATCTAGGAATTCAATATGGATCAAGTCCGTAACCAGATCAAGGTTTCAAATTTATCCTAATTTAGTATTGCATTCTTTCATTTTTCTTATTGTGAAAAGTTTGACATGCCACTCCTATTGTTAGGCCTATTATTAAGGATTAGTGGGATCAGGAGTGCACAATACATAAGGCCCTTTTGTACTTGATGTAATTTTATAACAACTATTGTGAATACTGTATTTTGTCCAAATTTTTAAATATAAATTAAAAATAAATAAAAAGCCCAATAAAATTAAGTAAAATAAATTAATAAAATAAATAAGGAAAAATAGGATTTTATAAAAAATGAAAAAAAATAAAATAATATCTCCATGATGTTAAAAGAATTTTTTTTCCTTTTTCATGGCCCCCATATCCCCACAATTATGGTCCCATCAGATTAAATCTATAATTTGAATATGAAATAATTAAGGTAAAAGTTAAATGAAAATTATTAATGATTTGATATGATTAAAATTGATTGGATTATTAATGTGAGAAAACCCCTAATTGAGTCTCCATAAAAAGAGATTTTTGAGAGAGGTTGGACGGATAGAGAAAGTGAGGGGAAACTCTGAAAGAGAGGAGGCGTAGAGCAAAAGGTTTTGAAGTTGTAAAGGTCATCAATAAATTGTTAATCTCTATCATCAAGGCGTGCATGAGATGACGTATGGTACTAAGCTGTGAGACTTTAGTGTTGACACTTCTAGTTAATTGCCCTTTCTTTTCCTTTTCCTATTTGTTGGAACTGTTTGAAGGAGTTCTCTTATGGCTCTATCACATTGTCCGATGGTTTGTTATGGCGATTCTTTTTTACTGACCAATTGTAAAGAACAATAATTAAGGTGTGTGTGTGTATATATGCTTGATGCCATGTGTGAGGAAAGAATTCCTGTGACATGGTTAATTGTCACTCCTCAATCATCACCAAAAGATTGTACGTGATAAAGGTTTCCTCCATTGTTTATATTAGTCTAATTCTTTATTTAGACTGTTTTTCATAAAAAGAGTTAGAGGTCTCAATGATAAAATACATTTTAACTCTTTTTTTGAATATTTCATGAGTGATATTATGTCACTGTGAATACCAAAAAGCCTCAAATGAAATTGATGCACACAAAATGTTTTACTGCAAGTGTACAGGTCAAAATATAATATACTAGTGTGTTAAGGTCGATCTCATGAGTAATCAAGCAAAATAGCGATTAGGCAATAAAATTTTACTTTTGTTTATGTTAAGCACAATTGATTAGAACTGATAAATTAACCAAAATTAAAATTGAATTTAATAAAGATTCAACAAAATGCTTAAATCTAACAACCATCTGAGTAAAAAGCGACTTAGAGTCATTGGTCCCCTATTAATGTCTTAGACTAGTACTCCATTTTAACCCAATTAATTAATTTCAAAGCTAATTTTGTTAATTGAGAGTTTTAATAGTTATTAGGGTCTTTTAATCCATTAACAACCTTTTCTTGAATTCATTATGTTATTTCTAACACAATTATTCAAAAGGCAACTCAACCCAAGAACACTTTACAATGATTATATGTGGCAATTAGATATATGTTTATCCTGATTACAAATTAGCTAAAATTTAATCTCGTATTACTCAATTCAATAGTCTAAAAGAGATTTCCCTTTGTCAAGGAAAAATCCCAACACCCAATATCACATTTAATGTTGGCTATGCATCAAATAGACATTAAATCACAAGATTGAGCAACCAAAATCAACATTAAGCATAACTAATGGGTAAAAATGAGTCTAATCTATCAATAGGTTTATAGTTCCTCTAGGTTTAAGAGATTCAGCCATACATAAGTCTGAAAATTGCAAAGCTAAATAGAGAATATATCAAAATGAAGAAGAGAAGGACAAGAAAAGCTTAATCAAAGGGATTTTGGATGAAAATTACTAATTTCTCATGAAACCTAAGCTTTTTGTAACATCCTAAATTTCAATCCAGGAAAACTAATTACAACTTTAGGGTAAATTAGTAATTAGGAAATTGATTGTGATTTGAATGTCAGGTTGATGTTTTATATTGTTTGGATGTTGTGTTGATAAGATTGAAGGGTAGAACGGTAATCTAGGGCATAAGGCGTGAGCACAAGTAAGATTCGCCTTACTGTGCCACACACCACGGTAGAAGCTGTGTCCGCTGTAGCGCATTATGTAAGAATGACTTAAAGCTAAAATGAATAGTTCATGAAATCATAAAGGAAAAATGTGAAAAACGCATGTGAGGGGGTAGAGAAGCTCAGCTCTGTTAGGGCAAGCATATATATGAAGCTTGAGAGTTTGTTTCGATTAGTGACTTACTTGGTAAGTATTGTACAACCCCGAGCTTTATTTCTATCCTATTTTTGTTGAATTTCATTAGTTGAAAAATTAAATTATGAAGTTTTAAGGTGTTAGAATCTAAAAGAAAGGTTTAAAACAGTCTATCAAATACAGAACTAGGGATTTGTGACTAGTATGGAGTTGAATGATTAAGCTTTGAGGATTTAGGCTCAAAATAGCCTAAAAAGGTAGGTTAAATGGCAAAATTTTGGTTGAATAATGAGTTAAGAGGTTGTTATGATCATTTGAATAATTTATAGGGCTAATTACTATAGATAGTGGATAAATAAATTTAAAGGAGTTCTAGTTGAACTAATTTATGTGTTAAGAGATTCAATTTAGCCAAGTCAATGCCTATATTAAGTGTTAAGAATTGACTAAAGGACACTGCATTGTGTAGATTGAACACTATAATGTTGCTCTTGGGAATCTACACCTTTGAGAGCTTAATGTGATTGGTAACTTTTAGTAGCAAGGGTTAAAGGTAACTAAAGTAATCTTTTTACTTGTTCGTTGTTGAAATCATTTAGAAGTATTTTATATAACTATGTGCATTATGTTGTGAACTGATAGAGTAGCAACATTATGAAAGAATATTCATGCGGGTGTGTGAGTATTAATTGAAATAAATTTGAGGTGGCATGTGTATTGACATGTATTGCATCTGTGAGCATACCCTAGATTATGGTAGGGGAATGTGGTCCTACCATGAGGAGGTCTAGGAAGTCCTGATGATTTAGAGCATAGAGTTTGACATTGCAAGACAGACCTAGGAGAATCCTGATGATCCAGAGTATAGAGCTTAATTCCACCACAACAGACATAGAATATGGGATGATCCACGAGGTTACCCTAGATTAGGGTAAGGGGTCGTGATTCTACTTTATATAAAGCTAAGAAGTCTTGATAATCCATAGCGTAGAGTTTAACTCTGTCATAAAGGACCTAAGGGACCACCCATATAAGAAGAAGATTATTTGGTCTAAGCAGTGGTATGGTAGGCCTTGTTCCATGTGACTGGAAGTCTTAATCTGAGCATAGAGATTACTCCGCTAGGTAGAACTAGGAATGTATTAGCATGAGCATAATGAGATTGATGATAATGAATTCCTGTATATGCATATGATATTGCTTTTATTGAAACATTTGCTACTTTATCTTTTGTTTATGATTTTGCTTACTAATTGATAATTGGGGTTACCTTTGAGTTATTAGGATGTATGTCTCATTCCATTATTTTTGAACATAGATGAAGAGAGCACGAGAAGGCTGTGAAAGGAAGCGAGGAAAGAGTAGCCTCATTTGGTGGTGGTATAACTACCATATGTATAAATGAATATATAAAATTGTATATAGAGTTTGAGTTACTAACTAGGATGCATAAGTGATTGTGTATATGAATTGTGTTGTGAGACCTTACTTGTATATATATATGATATTGTATCTCATTGAGGGTACCCAGTAGTGGGTACGTGAGTATGCCTAGATGCTATTCAAGCAAGTGTATGCCATTATATAACTTGTTCCACTTATATGTATGTGCTAAATGTGAAATATATTGTGAATTGTATATATATGTGAGAACTTAACACAAATGATAAGGTGGAGCCCCATTTGAAAGTGTCAAGTATATTGTGATTCTCAACCATATGGTGAGACGAAGCCCCATATGTAAGAGTTAGAGGATTAAAAGTGGAACAAGTCTAGTTGTATATATATGCGATATGTGTTGTGTCTCATATAAGTCTATAAGTGTGTAATGTGACGTTGAGAGGTTAAATTGAGTATATGATGTGTTATATGTGGTATAAAGTGTCAATCAGGTGTAGGTGATTCTTTTGGAATTAGTTCAAGGCTCGAAGTGGTCTAATGGGATAAAGAATGAAAATTAAGCATTTTGGGTGTGAATTTTGAAAGAAAAAGTGACTTTTTATACTCAGATGTTCAATTTTAGATTGGACCATTATATCAAGTCCAAACTTATTCCATTAGCTAGTATATATTGTAAGTTTCGTGTGAGTGCTTGAATCACTCTAATAGGACATCAAATATGGAAATGGCACATAGCAGAAGTTCATCTTCTGAGCTGTCATATGCGCTGTGGTGCATGGCACAGACAGAAAATGAGCATGTTGCTCTATACCACATGCCACAGCACATGTGGTACAAGCTACAGCGCATGGTCCTTTTTTAGGGTTGAGATATTGTGTTTTGTTGAGTCGTATGATTGCATTTGCGCTTTTGCTAGCCCTTTTATTTGAATATATGTTTTAAGAAGTCAAAATCCTACGGTTTAAAAAAAAATAATGGGCTATTACTCTAATATTGATTTGTGATTATATTGTTGATTGTGTGATTGAGAATGGTAAAGTCTGAATTGAGTCAGGACTTTACACTTCTCCACCTCATCTATGGTGTTTTTCCCTTCTTCCTTGGTTAATTTGGAGCTGTTGGAGACAATTAAAGATGAAGAATGTTAAGCAACAACGATCAAAAACCTAAAAATATCAATTTTTTATGAAGATGTACGTTTCAGTAACTGATGATTATGCTGTAGCATAATTCTCACTGTCACTGCCACTGTCACTAAATTATGCTATAGCGTAATTTTGATGTGCTGTAGCATAAATCATGCCTTTTTTTCATCTTCAATCTTTACTTACATATAACCCTTTGAATTTTAATTTGGATTACCCTACACACGATATAATATCATTAATGAAAGTTCAGCTCAAGTAATCCATTCATTTCAACAAAGTATTATCAATTCTCCCTTCTTATATTCAAAAGAACTTTTCTTTCATTTTCTCAAATAATAGTCTCATTTTCTCTCAAAATTATTTAGATGACTCCAAATTAGATCTAAAATTTTTGAAAAACACATAAAAATATTTGGAGTCATTAGAGATACTGTGAGTGATACTAAATCATTGTAGGTCCAAATACTGGTTAAATCTCCCCCCTTGTGCCTTATTAAAAGTAATAAAATAATAAATTTTTAACATATTTTGAGTTATGCCATGAGTGATACTAAGTCACAATGGATCTCTAAAAATGTCTATCAAAATTTTCTTGATAAAATATTTTCTAGAAAATTATTCATGAAAATTCATTTTATTCCTTTAGGATTTGCCATGAGCGATATTAAATCACTGTATGCACTTAGAGTGTTAATAAGCGGACTATGAGTGATACTAAATCACTGCAGGTTCTAATAGTAGTTATTTTTCTCTTACCTAAAGGTACTTTCTTGGAACAAATTGTTATTTTAAACAAATAAATATAATGATATTATTGAAAATGCCAATCTTTTCAATAAAGAAATTAATTAAAAGAATTTAAAAATAAATAATAATTTTTCAAATTACGTGAACTTTGATCCCTATCACAAGATATGTAGGCCCTAGGCTTTGATCTTAAGTCGAGCCCTCCTTTATAAATAAATCATTTATTTTTATTTTTATTTTGTTTCTTTTTTTGTGTGATTATAAAGGGTAATTAAGATATTATTAAAAGGTCAATTAATTTATACAATCAACTTATAGTAATTGTTCTTATGAACAGATATCGTGGAGTGCCTAACACCTTTCCTATGTGTAATCAACTCTCAAACTTTTTTTGTAGACCATCTTTTTCTATTATATCATTTTCCAAGGTTTTCTAAAAGCTTTGGCGATGATTCTTATTTTTCTATATTTATCGACCTTTTCTCATTGAGGAAAAGTATGATTTTTCATGTGCAACAACTATAACAAATTGCTTGGCTTTTGAAGTCTAAATTTATTTTGATATCATTCTTTGTTTTCTCTACAAAGTAGAAATTACCCTATCGATGAGCAACTTAACTTTGATAAGAGGATGCTAGTGTTTTTAGCAAGTAGGGAGAAAAATAAAATTTTAAAGGACATCATTGATCTTTTTTTTTCGTCATTTGGTTCCAAGTATTTTATCCAGTTTGTAACATAACAAAATTCTTTTTGCAAGATTTAATGATTAAACCAGTGACCAAGATGTTGATTGAGGCAGCATTAATAACCATTATGATAGCATTGTTTTTTGGAAGGATACTCAAGATTTTTTCGGTGGAGACTTGCACAATAAAATAGTGAGTTTTTTGGGAGTATTTTTGTATTTATTTTCATTTTCTCAATAAAATAGTTGCAAGAGAACTAATAGATTTGTACACATGGGTGAATATAATATCTTCGTGTGAATGCTTAATAATGTAAGTGGGATTAGCAATTTTAATATATTGTTTTTAGATTTGTTTGCAAAAATAAAATTGTCATTTTTTAAATAAATTATACATACGGAAGTACTTTTCTAAAAAGTGCTCCAATAAGTTATAATACCACAGCTTCCTTGAGAAAATGCTCCAGTCAACCTACATAAGAACTCCCTTGAGAAAGCCTATGGGAGCGCTGTGCCTAAAAGCTCTTCTGTAAGCCACACCCAAAAGCGCTCTTGTATAAACGTTCTCATGAGTCAAAAATAAGCACTCCAGAAATTATTTTTATAGTAGTGATGGCATAATGTTTTGTTAATTTTCGAGCTCTTTCATTATTTATGTACTCTCTCACTTTAGAATATACTCTTTCATTGAATAATAATGCATTCTAAGTTGCTACAGCAATAAGCTCTATTTCTAATCATAATTAACGTCATCAAATGTAGCATAGGTTTTGTGGGAATAAACTATCTCATCTTACATAATAATGTGTGATTGTTTTAATTTTGAAAATATATAGAATCTTAATTCCAAAACTTATACTACTTAACAAATTTTCTTGGTGGAAGTTTTTCTTGTGCAAATGAAGGAAGATGTATGAACTGGAGGGATGGGAGACAAATGATCCAACTTTGGTAAGAAGATCATACATGGAAGAATTAAAGCACATATTGAAGAATGAACACTACCCTACTCCAATAATCTTGTTGTAATGTAGTTATGTTGTTAAGGGATGTAAGAACATGTTTTTGTTTAATAAGAAATGGATTTGTTGGCATTCAATTATTTTTCTTTTTGATTTCAGTTGGTGTGATCAAGCTTTACATATAACAACAGTGACTATTGGTGTTTTCTTAAAAACTTTGAAAATTTTTAGAATTTTTATTTGTGATTTTAGAATATCTATTGGTATTTTCATGAAAAATTATTAAATTTTTATAATATGAAAAAAGGATATTCAAATATAAGGTGTATTCTATGTAAAATTTTCAAACTAAGATTTTTTTTTTAGAATATACAAAAAGCATATTTGAATATAAGTGCATTCCATGTAAAGTTTCGACACCAAGAATGTATTTTTAGAATATGCTTTTACAAGGTGCATTTTATGTAAAATTTTGACACTAAGACTTTTTTTTTTTCATAATATGCATAAATGATATTGGAATATGAAAGAAAATTGTATTTCGTTAAAGATCAGTCTCATATCGTAATGGATATTCAAATAAACATAAGTGATATTCAAATATATCAAAGAAAATTATATTTTGTTAAAGATCAATTGCATATCATAGAAGAAATATTATATATGCTTTCAAAGGTATATATAAAAAAATTAATAAGGGATATTCAAATATGCATAGGTGATATTTTAATATGTGAAAAAAAATTACATTTCATTAAAGATTAATTGCATATTGTGGAAGAAATATTTCATATACTTCATTAAAGATGATTTGCATATCACAAACGAAACATTGCATGTAACATGTTGACACTGGAGGACCTCATGTTTTAAGGCTCAATAAATTGCCATTGAAAGACCTTATTTGATATGTTGACCAATTACATATTGAGATTCAACTTTTGAAACGAAGGACCTGTGATGTATTGCAAGGAAGGACCTTTTGCAATATATTGAAAATAAATGATCTTGCCCAATTATTGATAGAGAATGACTTCATTTCAAAAACATTCCCAATACCTTCTTAGCAATTAGATTTCTGGTCATGTCTTTTTTAGCAATTTTCTCAATTAAATAAGAGAGAAATTCAGAAAGAAAGACAAAGAGGAGATAAGGAAAAGCTTTTTTAAATTTCGATACTTAAATACAAATTAAATGAGATGCCATGTATTTAATGGCATTTGTTTATAGTCCCAATCTAATTAAAATCTACAAATTTGATGATCAGAGAAAATATTATAGAATAATGAAAATAAGATGTCGTGGGGTGATGGACCTTATTTGATTTTATTTATATATATTCATAACAATATCGATATATATATATATATATATCAATTTTAATGCGTGTGTGTTATTTGACCAAAAAAATGTGTGTTGAAATCCATACTAAGTTGTCCTCTTCATAATGATCTCTTAATAATATAACTTTTTTTAATTAAAAAGACATCCAAAACAAGGAGATTAGGCATATGTCTGAAATTATATATACAATCACCCTTCTTTCTCAATGATTGCTTGGGTATTTTTGGAATATTTGATCATGATATATTATACATACCATATGGAATTTTGTATACACGAAGAAGAGAGAAGTGCATCCTTTTTCTTTATTTATACTATACAAAACTGGCCTTCTGGTTTATGGTAGTTTAATTTCTCCTCCCAAGAAAACCTCATATAATCCTCATGATTTTTTTTTTTTAAAACAACATTTGCCATAAACGAGGGTACCCTACAAGGCACATGGTTATTAAATCCCTTATAGTTTCATGGTTTGCAATTGTTGTTTCTATGAGCATATTGTTGTTTTCAATGATAGAAAAACACAAACACTAAGGATTCCCCAGAACAGCCTTTTTCGTGAAACTCCAAATCACTCACTGCCTCCAAAAATAAATATGTCGCTTTACGAGTTGCATGTACCTCAAGTTTAGGAATCATGCATCCTCAAAATTCTCGTACACATGTATTAATATTGCTCCTCACTTCCTTAACTTTTGCTGTTTTCATTATTTGCTCCCCTTCAGATTCTTCTCATTCTCTTCTTTGGCTGAGTCATGTTAGTACCCCAATAATCATTTGGTGAGAAACCCAAGAGCGTGATGATGATAATTAAAAAAAAGTGTTTCAGCTTTTGTTAGTTTAATAGTAAGATTCCATTTTTCTACGCCTGAAACAGTGAAAGCCAGGTATATAGCTTCAGACAAAGCTTTCACCAACACATGCGCCCAAACTTTTCTGGGATTTGTAAGGGAACGTACGCATGGTAAGGCAAACAATTTTTGGATCCCTTGGATTGTTTTAGACGAAATGATTATTAATTATTTCTAGCACATTCAATTTTTTTAAAAAGAATGATTTTAGTTAATCTACCCAATTTTTTGACCTAGTTAATCTACACATGAGGGTAAAAATTAGCTTATCAAAATAAGGATTTGTATTTGAACTATATCCTCCATTTGAATGCATAAAAATCTTTGATCCAAATCCAAAATTTATGTTTTATTACAACTTTTTTGTAATTTTAAATTTCCTATAAACCTTAGTTATTTAAAATTCCACCAACTTCAGCCCTCTAATTTTTTTTTCCCCACATTTTCACTATCAGTGCGTCTGAAGTCTCATCACTCCTCTTATTTATTGTTCTTGTCTCACCGATTGAAGAATAGATGTAAGCTCGTTACTTTCAATCTTTTATTTTTATTTCTAATTTTAGCTCGCCTCCTTTTTACTTTTAACATTTTTTTTATCATTCAAATAAGGAATTTTAAATACTCACATGGATTTTAAATTTAAATCCATCCATGCAGACACTGCCTAAAATCACTTCCCCCCACCCCCAACCCCACCACCATTTTGAACAAACACTTCATAACTGGGCCCTTTCATCATTCTGAAATCACATGTTTCCAGTTCATCACTGTTGCCATGGAAGAGAGCTTGCTTTTTCATGAGCTTTTAATTTTATGCAAGAATACAAAATCGTCCCTGTATATAATATACGTACGGGGAAAAGTAGAGATCAAGCTGGCTGGAATGATTTTTATCCTCTTCTACAATTCAATTATTATAACTTTAATAGATAACATGAAGGACAATTGGTGCATTATACAACACTATATGCTCCCTTCAAGTATATATATATATATATACACAAAGGATAATTGACTAAAAAAAGAATAAAGCGTGAGAAAAAAAATACATATTGAACAGGATTATTGCAATGAGAGAAAATTATAAATATAGAAAGAGCTATAAATTTAATGTCAATAATTTTGAGTCAATTGAAGAGTGTCAAGCTTACTTTTCACAATAATACAATCATTAAAACAAAAAGTCATCATTATTTAAGATTAATGGTGTTAGGGTTTTGAAAAGATATTTTATAAAATTAAAAATATGAAACTAAAACTTTTGCCAAAAAAAAATCTGAAACTTGTAAAACTTTGTTTAAAGTTACATATGCACTTTGTCAAACTTATTTTTACATCCCCAAAATTAAATTAAAAGACTAACCTCCCCCCCTCCCTCTCTCCACAAATTTCATTCGCCCCGCCGCATTAGCACTTTGACTGAGCTTAAGTATATTTTTCTTAGCAACATCCGGCATCAAGTAATTCCTGACTAGCTATTTTAAGTTTGAGATTGAGTTTAATAGTTTAGTTCAAAAAAGATGGAGACTCATGACAAATGTGGATTTATGAAATTAGGGTTTTAATAGGCGGGACATTATAAAATACACACACGCACAGAGAGTAGTATACTAGTGGTCAATTTGGAGTGGGGACACGGTTATTTAAATTTGGAGGGCGAAAAGGGAACAAAGCAAAAGTACATCACGAGACGGTGCACAGCATAGCTTCTCAGAGGAAGAAAAGGCCATTTATAATTTATAGGACGCTCCCATAGAGCGTGCCACTCACGTGACGTACCTTTATTTACATTGAAACATTCAAACTCTACCCTTTGTCCAACCACACATGTTATCTGTGTGTGTGTGTGTGTCTGCCGTGGACGACGGAGCATGATTGCAGAATGGTTAGAGAAATGTATAGTATTCCCTAGAGAGTAAGAAGCATGCCAACAACTTCTTCTGCTGATGTATATGTGTGCGCTAGCTTGTGTGGAACAGCATGATAAATGTAGATAATTAGCTGTGAGCAGTAATTTTTGACCAACGATTCGTATCTTTGGTCGCTTCCTATATAAAATTTCCAGGTGGCGTCCTCTAAATTCATATATTATATATTGATGATTGTGAGTTGTGACAAAAACAGCCAACGAAACCTAATCAGAATTTTCTAATTTATTGCATTCTTTCATACTTGCCCTGATTCGTATCGTTGGTTTGCATGTCGATTGTGGGATAATAGAGTCTTGTTTATAGAGTTATAGTCACATCATTTAATTAATAACACAGTTATAAACAAACCAGCAGTACTTTATATTATCAGGTAGACTCCAGAATTTCTCGGTAATTGAAAAGAAATTTTAAATGGATGGGAATGTGTGGCAGCTAGACACCAAGATTACAGGTTTATTTTGTCATATTTTCATTCCTCTCACACTAGCTGCAAAAAATTAGTCCTGATACTGTTTTGAGATAGTCACATCATCCAATGTTACGATGATTGGACAGGCAATTGTTTTAGTCCAATAGACAAGATGGTTAAAGCCACAAGAATGACGCGACTTCCTGGTAAATTATTCGAATGTGTGCTCAGGCAAAACTTTTTAGTCTACTGGGGTTATGTATAAAAAAGGGAAGATCCAAATGAGAATGAATAGCAAATCCAATTGAAGAGTTAAACAAAATGAGGCGTCTGTATATGTAAAAGTTTGAGTGAAGTATGTTGAAGGATCAAAAGTAGAAGTTGTGAGGATTATATTTATGGATTGATGGCATATATGAAAGGAGCTATCCCGTGAGCTAGTACGCGAAAAGCTTAACCGCTGCAAATTCTCTCAGACTGCTCACCATTACAAGACAAAATCCCAACTCCCACATACAGACAAATTGGTGGCCGGCTGCTTCACGTGCCTCCAAATTCATCTCTCTCGTTGCTCCGTCACCACCCAAACTCAGAAATATTAACACTAGTAGGATCTTCCTCTTTCTTACACCCTTTTGTAGCCATGAAATATGTTATTCCTTGCTTCATCTTTCGGCTGTTTTCCCCTCCTGTTAAAGCCTGAATTTCCCCTCAACCAGGCCTCTCTTTTCCACTTCACATCAGGTTTTGCCCCTGATCTCTTCCTGCTTCTCATCAGACTCTTTTTCAAAAGCACCATATGTATATGTATATACACGTCCTCGCCATAAAGCTGAAATGTCCATTTTCTCATTCACAGATATTTCTCCCCTACTTCACTGCTAATTTCACCTCGTTTGGATCGTTTCCCAGTGGCCAAGCCAGCCCACCTCTCCCCACTCTCCACTGCTAGTCAGGTCACTTTCTCTTTTTCTGCTCCTCTCTGAATTTTCTCTGATTCCTTATTTTTGTATTACCTTTTCTTCCCCTTCGTCCCTTTTACTTAATTTCTTCTCATATCTCTCCTTTTTATTTTCTTGTCCCTGTCTCTCTCAGGTCTCAACCTAGCTATACCACACTTAGCGTCCAAGTTTCCATGACGCAGTTCACACCAACGCTACCACCTTTGCACCATGTCACGCCCCTTTCGAACTCAATCAGCAATAACAACAACATTCAAGTTCCTAGGACGACGAATTCATGGCCGAAATTCCAACAATCCAAGGCACTAGTTGGCTTTGGCGATGCTAATTGCATGGAACAGTTGCTTATTCACTGCGCCGACGCCATGGAAGCCAATGACGTCACTCTCGCCCAGCAAATCCTCTGGGTTCTGAACAACATCGCACCTCCCGACGGCGACTCAAATCAGCGTCTCGCGGCCACCTTCTTGAGCGCCCTCACCTCACGCGCCGCCAAATCTGGGAGCTCCAAAATGTTAGCCGCCGTCACAAGCGCCCGCAACACCGGTCTCGCCATTCAAACGCACCGCTTCTCCATCATCGAGCTTGCCAACTTCGTTGATGTCACCCCCTGGCATCGTTTCGGCTTCACAGCAGCTAATTTGGCTATTCTAGAAGCCACGGAAGGTTTCTCCACCATTCACATCGTTGACCTCAGCTCAACACACTGCATGCAGATTCCCACCCTAATTGACGCCATCGCTTCTCGCCACGACGTCCCTCCTCTGATCAAGCTGACGGTAGTGGGTGCTTCTAGAAACATCCCACCTATAATCGACCTTTCCTATGACGAACTGGGTTCAAAGCTGGTCAATTTCGCAAAGTCCAAAAACGTCGTGATGGATTTTAGAGTGATTTCTTCTACTCACGCAGATGGATTCGCTGCTTTGATCCAATATCTTGGTGTGCACCGTCTCGTGACGGAAGCTCTGGTGATAAACTGTCACATGATGCTTCATTGTATTCCTGACGAAACCCTATCCGCCACTTCCACTTCATCCCTGAGATCACTGTTCCTGAAGGCTTTGCGGAGTTTGAACCCAACGCTTGTCGTTTTGGTGGAGGAGGACGCGGATTTGACACCGATGGATTTGGTGTGCAGGCTGAGGGCTGCGTTTAATTATATGTGGATACCGTACGACACGATGGACACGTTTCTTCAACGAGGAAGCGAGCAAAGGCAATGGTACGAAGCGGATATGTGTTGGAAGATTGAGAACGTGATGGCGCATGAAGGGGTTGAGAGAGTTGAGAGGCTGGAGAGTAAGAGCAGGTGGGAGCAGCGAATGAGAGATGCGGAGTTCCAGGGTATTAGCTTCAGCGACGACGCCGTTTCGGAGGTGAAGGCCATGCTGGACGAGCATGCAGCTGCGTGGGGATTGAAGAAGGAAGAGCAGCATCTTTTGCTAACGTGGAAAGGACATAATGTCGTCTTTGCCTCTGCTTGGTTTCTTGCTTGAATTAATGAACCTTTTTCTCACTCTGTACTCTAATCAATTCACGTCAACTTCGTCACATGATTCTCGTTTCTTCACTGATATGTATATTATTCATCCTTATATATTCTGCTGCATTTTAAAGGAGTGATTGAAGGGACGAAGCTTTATTTTATATATATACATATATATATATATATATATATATATAATCCAAAATACTAAAAACCAGGACGGTTATTGAATCAAGACACTAATTGATCATAAACCAGTTATTATACTTTATTAAACGGGTTAAGACATTAATTTAATGATTTAATAGTTCAGACGTATATTTCTATACTATGATAAAATCACACTAATACAAAGGCAAGCTTAGAGTGGTGTAATTAGTGAAACTCTTAGTCTAACCATCGCCGTTTGGATTTTAACTAGAGATGAATATTGCTTGAAGTCAGGCTACGAGGAGAATAAGTTGGCTAGTTATTAATTAGTTATAAACTCTAATTTTTTTCATCTTAATTATATATTCTTATTGCGACTTTTATTTTAAGATATATGTAAAGTAGGAGCTATAATCCCCCTAATTTTTTATATTCTTTTTGTATTATATATGTATTACATACTTTCGGCCCTATTAAAACTTATGAAAACTTTGTAATATGCATATTTTTTATTCTCGACCCCATTATTTTTAAAACCTGGCTCTGCCTTTGTGTAAAAAGTATTGAGTAGGGGTGTTCATTCCGGATCCATCCCGATTGGCCCGGTATCGTCCCGATCATATCGGGACGGGTCTTGTCCCGGCCCGAAAATAATCGGGACGAGACTTTACGGGACGGGACAGGAAAGGAGTGCGGGACGGGACGGGACACGGGATTACCATCGGGACGTCCCGTCCCTTCCCGAATATTATATATATTATTTTTTATTTTAAATATATTAATTATATTAACATAATCTATACTTATATTAATTATATCAATTATAATTTTAATACTTGTAATTCTTATTTAAAACTAAAGTTTTTTATATTGATAATTTTAATGGCATGGAGTAAACATGGTGATATCTTTCTTATAATATATTAATTATATTAATATAATTTATTCTTATATCTATCTATTTAATAAATTTTCTTTATAACATATTTCTTACTTATTTTAGAAGAGTAATTGGCTTAATACATCTTCACTAAAGTAGAAGAACAATTATTTAATGTTGTGTTTGATTTGCCTGTTGTTGCTAATCTTATAGCATAAAGATCACTTGCATTTTTTATTATAATATGTAGTTGTGATTAATATAATTCAATAATTGATTTTAAATTATTGTTATTTATGTACTTGAGTTATTTTGATTTTAAACTTAATAAATTATATAATTTAAAATTTTAAAAAACGTTATTATTCAGATTTTTTTTCACATTATTCTATTTATCGGGACGGCGGGACGTCCCGATCTTGTCCCAGTCCCGTCCCGACTCTTAACGGGACTGGATGACTTTCGGGACGGGACGGGACACGGGACCAAAATTCAGTCCCGATATTTTTTTCGGGACGGGACACGGGACGGGGGTGTCCCGGTCCCGTCCCGTCCCGTGAACACCCCTAGTATTGAGTATAGTTGGACAAATGAAGAGTATAGTACATTAGAATTAAGCCAAAAAAAAAATTGTCTTGTTTTAATTACAAAAATCATTAATAAAAACGTGCGTTATGAAAGATATTTATTTTACATTTATGATTTTGGTGTATTAGTTTTAATTATTAATTAATTTGTCATTCAAGAGCGATTATTTCTTGTCCCATTTCAGTTTACTCTATAATCTATATTGATCTTAATTAATTAAAGATAGACTCTAAAACCTTAACTCATTTAAATATCCTAACTATTGCGTGTTGTAAAACCAATTGAAAACAATGATTATAAGATAACTGCTTCCTAGCAAGCCAAGGTTATGATAAATATGATTACTCTCTCTCTCTCTCACATACACACACTCTTTAGCCATGATTTCTTAAATGTCATTAAAATTTCAACAATAATTTAAAAAAGGTAACTAGAATCTCCCTTAACAACAATTAGAATAACGACTAGAATGTTGTATCAATATAATTGTATGTTTTGAAAAATAAAATGGGAAATAACTACTTGAAAATGAGGACAACCTAATGTGGTATATTAATCTCAACCTTGTCTAATTTAGAAGGAAGAATTTCAATAAAGACTCATTGACTACATTTATTTAAATTTAAAACCTCTAAGTTTTTGAAATTTCATTACAATCTAAGGATACTGATTTGATATTAAATTTTTGAGGAAAGTAACAAAATTGCTCTTCATTTAAATTAATATCAAAATTAGCCTATTGTACTTGTTCATTTACAAACTTATGAAATATTATTAATTACCTTACTTCACTTATTCATTTCACTGGAATGAAATCAAATAAAAGTTTGATAATGAACAACAGTCCGTAAGTAAATGAATAACATATAATATAAAAATTAATAAGTTATCTTAAGATAATTTAAACACCTAAACTGAAAACGAAAACAAATTAAATAAGGCAATTAACACTATTATGTAAATAAATTAATGAGTAAAGTAAGACAATAAATAAGTGAAGAAGAGAAATTTTGACATTAATTTAAATGAGAAGCAATTTTGTCATTTATTTCAAAAATTTAATATCAAATCAATACCCTTAGACTGCAATATAATTTCAAAAATTTAAGAATTTTAACTTTAAATAAGTGTGATTAAGGGGTCTTTATTGAAATTGTTCCAGCATAAAACTTCCTCGTAAGATCAAATCCACTCACAGTCTTAGTTAAGACGTAGTTGCTCCGAATTTAATTAGTAAAATTAGACACACACTCACACACATATATAGTACCTGCATCCAATACAGAGTAATTTAGAGGAGATTCTCACGGAAGTTCAATTTGCACTGATAATGATATAGCCTAGCCGGGTAGATGAAAGAATGACGAAGGCTTTAAGTACATTGTACTCTTGGCTGGAAAAGGCATAACTACGTACTAAATATGAGTGCCTGTTTGGATTGCCTCGTTAATCGATTTTCCCCAAAAATTGATTATTAAAAAAAAATTTACCCAAACAGCTAATAATTAAATTGGGTAATCTATTTTATGGAAAAATTGATTTTTTCCAAGCCATGAGAGTCAGCTTCTGCATTCAAATTTTACAAGAAACAAGTGGAAAAATTATAAGAAAGGCTTAAGAAAAAAATTATAAGAAAGGTGCAAAATTTAATAAAAAGAAAACCAAACTCTCTTCTCTTCTATTTTTTTGGTAAAATTTAAACTTTAAATCCTTAAAAAATTACTAATATAAATTTCTGTCAACCACCACCCTCCTTTTAGCACTTATAATAAAAACTAATCTAAATAAAATATTAATTTATAGAGAAAAATTAATTTAATTTAATTTAAATTAAGAGTTATTATAAAGATTGTTGCAAAGGTTTATTAGAGAGAGAGAGAGAGATATTTTGCATCAGTTGTTACATTATTACATTTTTTATGTTGTTAAAATTTTCAGATAGTGCTTAACATCTTCATCAAATATGACTCACTCATGATGTCATTAGAGATCAACTTGTATATTATTTATCTTCATTAGTTTTTTGTAAAATTGATATTTGATATTTAAGAATTAAATATTTCTCTTTTATTAAATTTATTTAAACTAAATATATTGAGTTATTTATTTATGTAAACTAAAATTTTTAATATTACTATAATTTAAATTTTTATAATTAATCAGATATATAATTTTTATAATTGTATATATTATTTAAAAAATTTAATATTATATATAAATTTATCAATAATTTAATTTTGAAAAGTAATGTCCTTTATGGTAATTTATACACTAAAATTGATTCTGAATAAATTATTTAAACATGTTCAATTATGTTAAAATTAATTTTAAAAAAATAATATCTAAAGAGATTGTATTATAATATAATCAATTATTATTAAAATTAATTATTTAATCAATTATTTTTATAATTAATTATACTTAACTGAAATTCAAATGGGCCTTAGGCGCTCCTTTCGTTTAAAATTAACTTAATGTGCTTTCATATTCTTTTTTCATGTTTGCAAATATAAGATATTTTGGCTTTGTTTAAGATGAATATTGACATTAATGAGAGTTTTCATAATATTTATTTGTGATTAAGTTATCCTTTTAAATAAAAATAGATATAAAAAGATGGGTACTTTTTAATGATCATGATAATAACTATTCTCTTGAAAGTGAAGGTTAGTTAAAAATATCTTAAAATTTTAAATAAAGAAACCAACTGATTCAAAATTAAAGGATGTCTAGAATTTATGCAAGTGATTCAAAAATATTGGCGCAGAAGTCCGTACATAGTGGTATTGAATTAATGCTGATGAGCAAATGCTTGGATGGGAATGTGGCTGTTGGTACCTTAACATGAATGATAATAATGGTGAGGAAGAGAGCATGTTCTGGTAGATACAGTAGTAAGAGCAGTCCTTGCTCTCACTGGATGACGCAACTAGATTACTCCATCCACGGCTTTTGCTTTTTATCCTTCTCGGAATGCATGTGTACGAGTACGAGATGTCTCCGTTGACTATTGTCCCATTATTATAGCCTATATATATATATATATATATATATATATAATTTTGCTTTATTGCCTTCTCTGTGGAGTGTGTAAATTAATAACCGTCACTTTTACAGTTTATGTCACATTTAGTGCAAATGTTTTTTTGGGTAGGATGAGTGAGACTTTTTACTTATTGTTTTGACTCTATAATATTTTCTCCATTTTTATATATAATTTTTTTTAAAATATTTGTATTTTTAAATATAAAAAATTGTAAGGATATTTTTAATAAATAAATCATTATATCTTTATTAAATTTAAAAAAATATAAATATTCTAATTAATTAATTTTGAAAAAAATTTATTCTTTTTACAATAATTAGAAATAAAATTGTAATGTTGTTGTATTTTTAATTAGATAATTAATTTTTATTAATTTATGTAATTTAATTAAAAATATTTTATATATAGAGAAAGAAGGGAGTATTTCTTAACTTTCTTTCAACTAAAAAATGCCACTTGGTTAAGCTTTTTATAGAAAAATAACTATTTCGTGAAAAATTTTATACCACTTTTAAACTCTAATATATAATTGGAATCTGAAAATAATTCTGATTATTTTAAAAATGCTTTACTTATGAAAATAATTATATGAAGAAAATAAGAATAAAAATATAAAATTTTAAATATATCATTAAAATTTTAAAAGAAATAATGAATCAATTTTTATATTTGAAAAATTTCTAACTAATAATTACTTTTTGATTATTGTAACCTGTCGCACCCGAAAAAATGCGACATGGATAATGCACAAATGGAGATCCTAGCTTTCGCGGCGGGAACCCGATCGAATGAGGAGTTGACATTGAAAGTTGTTGGCAAAAAAATATTTTTTTATAAGAGAAATTAATAGAAATAATTCACCATTTTGTAAATAAAATATTTTCTAAAATTTTGATATGTGTGTTTTAATTTGTAAAAAGTAATTTAATTTTAATTATTTTCTTAATTTTTAAATTTTTGAAATAAAGAAAGAAAATGGTTTAAAATTATTTTTCTTTATGTTTTATGATTGAGAATTTTAACTGCTATACCTACAGAGTCTTATTGATTCATACGGTAATACATTTGTTCTAAATATCTGTGGAGATTTTAAAATCTCACACGATAAAAAAAATTTAGTAATTTAATTTATTTATATTTTTAAGTGTTAGTAATTTTTGTTTAAGCATGTATGTATGTTTTTAAAGAATTTTAATCATCATATCTGTAAAGCCTTATTGGCTTATACGGTAATATAATTATCCTAAATATCTGTGGAGATTCTAAAATTTCACACGATAAAGAATTAAATTCAAATACGTCTTTAATTTAATTAATTTAATATATAATTTATATGTTTATATATTAAAAATATAGTCGTTATATCTGCAAACTCTTATTGACTCATATGATAATACGATTATCTTGAAAGTCTACGAAGATTCAAAAATCTCACATGACTATAAGATATAATTGGTAAATATGATTACAATTTAAATACATTAATTTGGTTAATTAATTTTCTAAATTGTGTATTATATTATTATTACAAAAGTCATTTATTTGTTATAAAAATTAAAAATCACTATATCTGCAAGGACTTATTATCCCACATGATGAAGTGATTAATTTAAGTCTTTACAAATATTCTTAAAATCTCACATGAGACTTAAATAAATTATTAATTTGGATTATAAAAGGAGAGTTAATTTTAATATATAAGTTTTGCTCTCATATCTGCAAAAATCTTATTGATTCACACGATACAAGATTATCTTGAATATCTGCAAAGATTCAAAGTTTCACATAATAAAAAGATTAAATAATGTTCGCTTTAAATATATTTTAATACGTAATTATACAATGCATATTTTTAAATATATAAATCTTAATCGTTATACCTGCGAAGCCTTATTGACTCACACGGTAGTATGATTATTTTAAAGGTCTACAGAGTTTCAAAAATCTCACATGACCCAAAAGATCTAATTAGACAATATAATTATAATTTAAATTTATTAGTTTAATTAATTAATATTATATAAAAAATTTTATTATTTCATTTACAAAAATTTGTTTATGTATTTACCATATAAATTCTGAATCACGATATCGGTGAGGATATATTATCCCATACGATAATGTGATTAATTTAAATCTCTATAAAGATTCTTAAAATCTCATATAAGACTTAAATATTTATTATAAGATTGATTCTCATACATGCAAAATTTTATTGATTTACACGATATGAAATTATTCTAAATGCCTATGGAGATTCTTAGAATCTCACACGATAAATAAATAATCGAGATATTTGTATTTGCAATCGATGTATAATATTATGGTTGGCTAAATAATTTATGCAATAAAGGCAATGGAAAGAATAAATTAATTTGATAATTCACTATTCTTTCAACTTAGAATGTGTTCCTAAAAAAAAATTCAAGTTTGGCATAAACTTTTAGCAAGATTATAATCATGATAGATACAGCTTTAAACCATAATCACCCTATAAATTATCAACAATATTCTCACAAGCTCTTTTTTTATATATATATTTTATATTTTTGTCAAACACCTCTGAGATATGTTTTAAATTCTACATAAAAACATTTAATTCTTGAATTTTTTTTAATGCCTAAACATACATCTGGATCAGTTCACACTCTTAATATCTATCAATATATATATATGTTCATCAATGAATCCAGATTAAGGGAGATGACATGATTTAAATATTACCTGAGCAGATACACATTTTTCTTCCTCTCACTTTGACTTCAAGTTCAACATGTTTCTAATTTTGAAGGGAGGAGCAGAGGAAGAAGAGAACATCTTTATTGCTTGCAAAACATCCCAAACTCGTGTGAGTGTGCATGCATGCTACTGTTCATGCGTTTTGTTCTCGTTCATTCTCCTTCCTTCATACTCCTCAGCAAGATCCAGAAGTAGACCCTAGTGAAGAAGGAGCTCGATCTCGTGCTCTCTCTTCTCTTCCTTGGTCTCTCTCTTCTCTTCCTCTTGCCTCCTTTCCTACTTCACTGTCGAGTTTTTTTTCATTTTCTACAATATTTGGTTTTCTCTCTTCTCTTCCAGTTTTTCTCTCCTTCCTCTTTCTCAGTTTTTTGTGCCTCTCCTCGCTAGTTTTTCTCTCTTTTCTCTTGTTTTTTCTTCTCCTTTTTCTTCCTTTTTTATGTGCCTCTCCTCTCTAGTTGTTCTCTCTTTCTGTCTTTGTTTCTTCTCACTTTTTGTGGCTTTTTTGTCTCTATTTTTTTGCATGATCAAGCATTTTTTTGGTCTTCTCATTCTTTGTTTTTCCAAAAAAAGCTTGTCTCTCTTGGTCTCTTGCTCCTCTTCTCCCAATCTCTTCTTTTTCCAGAAAAAAGCTCGTCCCCGTCACATCCTCTCTTACCTCTATTTTTTTTCATTTTTTGTTTTTTTGTCTCCTCTCAGACTTCTCCTCATCCGTTCCCCCCTTGTTTCAGTCCTTTATCCTTTTTAAAGCAGAAACAAGGAAGAGCTTGCGTGTGAGGAGAGAGCTTACGTGCTTTCTCGCTTTGCTTTGCTGTGCTTCTTTTTCTACATTTCTTTTGTGCTTTTTTTCATACTCTATTTTTTGTTTTTTGGTTCATGTGTGTGCTTGCTTTCTGTGTTGGTGTTTCATTTTTTTGTTGCTCTACATGGCCAAAAGTTCCCCTCTTTTTTGTGTTTTTCTCTGTGTTTGCTTTCTGTATTGATGTTTTCATGTGTTTGTTTTGCTTTTTCAGTGCACGCCTCTGCTTATTCTGTTTCTATTTTCTCCCATTTGGTCTCCCTTTGTCTAGCAGTGTTATCGTTTTACCTTTCCTCTACGTGCTCTGATTTTGTGTTTTTGGCTGGTGGTAGAGTCTGGTTCTGCTTTTCTCTTCTTCTGTATCGAAAGATCTGTTCTCCTCTTTGTTGTTTTTTTTTCTATGGGTGAAATGCACACCTAGCAATTAATTAGTTTTTTTTTATTTTAAATTAATGTTTACCCTTTTTTGAAATTAGATTATATATTTTCTTTAAATGAAAAACAATAAAATTTAAGGAGAGAAATTTAAGAATAGTTGAGTCTTAAAAAGTCGATTCCCAATATCTTTGAATGGTTGGGATAATTTGGGAGAAATGTTCAAAGATTTAAATGAAATTTTTTTGATTTTGTTAAAATTTAATCTTAAAGAGGGTTGAATTTTATTTTTGTATTTTTACATTTTTTGATTATTTATAAACTAAAAGAAATAAAATCCTAACCAAAAAAGGTTATCTAAAATAAAATTAAGCCCTATCAATTAAATTAAATTTTTTTGTTTTGAAAATATAATCCTAAAAAGGATTAAATTTTATTTTTAAATTTTTTAGCTGAATTTATTTTGATTTTGTTAAATTTAAAAAAAATGCCTAGACAAAATATGGTGTTGACAGTTGCCCCTCTTTACTTGTTTTTTATATAAGTATATAAAAAAATGTGTTTTTAAATTTTTACATAGGTGACAAGTAAAGATAGAATATGTATTTTAGTTGGCCATGCAATACCTATGAAAAGACCTAATTGCCCTTGACACAACAAGATATGATTAAATACAAGACTATTGCATAACAAACACCATGACATGATTTTTTTTAGCAATATGATGAGGTGATATGATGCGAATGAAAATGATCAATTGACAAAAATCTAAACACAATGCAAAACTATTGGATAACAAACGCAGTAAAATGATTTTTTTGATTTTTTGATTGACAATTTTTTTTTAGCAATGTCATGCGAATGAAAATAACCAAATAACAATGATCTAAACAAAATATATGTTAACTAGATGCCTCATCTTCATTTGATTTCTGAGTGAGAATTTCATGAGATGATATTCTTATCTTAGAAATGAATAAAGAGAGAAATATGTATTTTGTTTGGAGGGATAAGACTCTTAGGTACCTACAACTAAATAAAAAACACAAAACAAAATAAAACAAAATAAAACAAAGGGTTTAAAATGAAATGTGACATAGGAAACAAACAAAACAAAATCTCAATAGAGATGAATTGCCTATGTTCCAAAGGATTTGGTGGATGCTTGCCTTTACAAGGCTTGGAGGGTGCTTGCTGTGATAGGGCTTTAAAGAATTATGCCAGCCAGTACTAGGCTTTGGGTTACCTGCCGTTACAGGGCTTTAAAGAATCATGCCAGCCAGTACTAGGCTTTGGGGTGCCTTCTATTACAAGGCTTTTAAAGAATTATGCCAGTTGGTACTGAGCTTTGGGGTGCCTACCGTTACAGGGCTTTGAGGTGACTACCGTTATAGGGTTTTAAGGGTGCCTACTGTTACAGGGTTTTAAAGAATCGTGCCAACTGGTACTGGGCTTTGAGGTGCCTGGCGTAATAGGGCTTTGGGGTGCCTATCGTTATAGAGCTTTTAAAAAATTGTGCCAGCTGGTACTGGGCTTTAGGGTACCTGCCGTTAGGCTTTAAAGAATCATGCCAGCTAGTACTGGGCTTTGAGGGTGCCTTTCATTACAGGGCTTTGGGATGTCTACCGTTATAGGGCTTTAAAGAATCATGCTAGCCGATACTAGGCTTTAAGGTGCCTGCTGTTCCAGGACTTTGAGGGTGCCTGCAGTTACAGGGTTTTAAAGAATCATGCCAGTTGGTACTGGGCTTTAGGGTGCCTACCGTTACAGGACTTTAAAGAATCGTGCCAGCCGGTACTAGGCTTTGGGGTGCCTATCATTACAGGGCTTTGAGGTGCTTGCCATTACAGGGCTTTTAAAGAATTATGCCAGCCGGTACTGGGCTTTAGGGTGCCTGTCGTTACAGGACTTCTAAAGAATCATGCCACCTGGTATTGGGCTTTAAAGTACCTGCCATTACAAGGCTTTAAGGGTGCCTACCATTACAGGGTTTTAAGGTGCCTGTTGTTACAGGACTTTTAAAGAATTATGCCAACTGGTACTAGGCTTTATAGTGCCTACCGTTATAGGGCTTTAAGAGTGTGAGAATAGGTTTCATCTCACGTGGCAAATATGAGAAACTCACATATGAGGTTTGTTATTTTTTCTCTTACTTTCTTGGGTTCTGTAATTTTTAGTTTTGCCCCAATCTAAAGAGGGCATACTTTCCGTGGCAATGCATGCAATGGGGTGATATACAATGCATGATTTTTTTTTATTTGCCTCAATCTAAGTGAAGGCAAATTTTTATGTTGAGCATGTAATGGATAGATGATGCGTAATGCATGATGTTTTGATTAAAAGTTCAATTTTTTTATGCCTTCAATTTAAATTGTGGCAATTTTGATGCAATGCATGCTATGAGTGATATAAAAGAGTGAATGATTTGCTTTTGATTTTTTCCAATCTAGATTGTGGCAATTTTTATATGAAATATGCAATGGGTGGATAATGTGTAATGTATGATTGACTATTTTTAAAAAAACAAATTCAACTCCTCATTTACCCCAATCTAAATTGAGGTTCACTTTGATGTGAAAGATGTAATTTTTCAATTCATGTGAAGCTATAGAATGCTCAATGCATTTGAAATTGTAAAATGTATATTTTTTTATTTGCAGGATTTTGATGCAAGAGGGAACAAAACTTGAAATTAGCAAAATGCTATAGTTCTCTTGGTCATTTGCAGTAGGAAAATTGTTGGTCTTCCAAATGAAATTACAAGTCAATGGCTTAACAACTTTTATCACAAGAATTAGACACCAAGGGGTCACATTTTGAGATATCTAAAACTATTTATTCCTCCCATATTGAGAATCTTCAAGATAATTTATTTACTCATATGAAATACTTGTTAGACATAGATGTTCCATCTTGTCTATCTTTATCATTAAAGCTTGTATAGTCAATAAGTGAAATTGGCACTAATTTTTATATAACAATGTCAATGTAAACAATCATTGTAAACAAAAGGTTGTGTCTGAAAATGAAATGGAGTGGCCAATTAAGACAATGTTGGGAATATTTAGAGGCATCTCTATTTAGGTGCAAGAAACGTATGAAGAATAGGCATCATGTGGATAAGTCAAAGTCTGAAGTGGAAAATGATGGAATGGTAAAATTGAGAACTACCTCAATTTTATATAATGTGTCTGTGGATAGTATAGAGATGAAAGGGAATGAATATGGAAATTAAAAGGAGGGTCCCCTCTTTGTTTTGTATGTCCCTTTGAAAATGACACAATTTTTGAGTAAAAGATTTTATGTTGAGCTATAAGCTTGCCCCAATTTTAACAATCTGCATCTTGAAATGATCTCCAATAAAAAAACTGCCTCGATTATATTCAAACAAGTCAAATCTCAATGAGGACTTATGGGGTTTGTAATGTGGCTTTGGTAAATGGGTTCATAAAATAAAAGGATATTTGGCTGAAAAGTTCTGTGCTCTTATGTAAATTCTTCCTCCAACCTTTTTCTTCTTCTACTCTAACATAAAATTATGCTAAAATTCACCTAACAAGAGAGAATATTCAGGGATTGTGATGTCGCATAATAGGATAAAATTATGGATTGAGAATAGAAAGGATGTGATAGTCTAAACATAAGTGCAAAATCACAATGGAATTCTTTTTTAGACATGTGATCTTGCAAGACTTGGCATTTCTATGGAGTTATCATTGGGAAAGGAAGAAAAATTCTCTTCTATTTCTTCTTCTTCTTGTTTTTTTCTTCCCTTTTCAATTCCTCCACATGTCCTATTCAATGAGTGAATGCTAGTGAAGGAATAATCTTCTTTTTTGATTTTTCATCAGTAGGAGTATTTTTCTTTTTTTTTTCTTTTTTTTTTTGTATTTATTCTTAGCTCTTGAGCTTTGCTTGCATGAGCTTAGAAATGTAAAGAAATTATTTGAATGGATAAATTTGGAGGGTTAAAAAAAAACTTTCAATTAGGTGAAAGAAAGTCTTGATCCTCTCTTGAAATTTAAAAATTCAGCATACACGTATGTTCGAGTGCCCTACCCCGACGATATTTGTAAATAGGTGAATGGAAGAAACACTACTCCTAGCTCAATATGGGCGACTAAGGGGAACTCCTTCAAGATTTATGAAAGAAGAAAAAAAATGCCTCATATCTTTGACTTAACTTGCTAATGGAGCATGCTATTTTATCTCTCTAATCAGTTTCTTTTTATCTTTAATTTCTTTTTCTCTCTTTTTTTTCAATTCATTCATTCTTTTTCTTTCCTTTTTTTGTATTTTTATATTTTCATGAAATAGAGGCATTTTCTTTCAAGTTGATCTTTTCCATATTTATTGTGATTTTTTCATTGGGAATACCAAAACATTAAGGGAGTAATGTACAGAATAAGAGAAGTTTTTATGGTCAAGGGGTAGAACAAGCAAATAGGGGTGTCAAGTGACAAAGTATGATTACAATATTGATAAAGTTAAACAAAATCATTTTCAGTGATAGAGTTTGACCATACAGACATCACGTAATGAAGATAAGACATGTTAGAAACAATATCCTTGAATTCTCTCTTCAATTGTGAATGACCTTATTGATGAGTGTAATATTTGGGCTTGATTTCTTTATCTCCTCTCTTTATTTTTTAATCTCACAACTTGATTAGGAAAACTATGCGCCCTAAGTGAATGCTAGCATCCATACTTACATATCATTTTTTGATGGTCAAGGTAAGGGTATGAAAGTATATTGTGAAATATTGATGTGCTTTGAATAGATGAGATAATGACAATAGACATGGAGTGAGAAAATGACTGGCATTGTGGAAAGTAAGGTGGGGGACCATGACCTTTCCATGTAAAGGACCCAAAAAATCCATCATTTTAAAAATTTCAAAGTCTTTTATCATGGCATGTGATATGAAAATGCATAGATGCCAATACATTTATTTTCCATATATGGCCTTGCTTTAATGGATGATTATTGCGAAATCAAATGAGGGGTCAGGATGGGAAGATGTATTAAAAAAGATCAATTTATTTATTTACAACCTTGTGTTGGTGTAGGGGACCAATTTGAAAGAATTTTGAATCTCACTTAGAGAAGTAGGGTTTGTGATTGAATTGAGAGAATTTCGAATATCATTTTCACTGCTTGTCAAGGGTTAAATAAGCAAGTGTGCTTACTTGTGCCTTAAACCTTTATGTTAAGAAAAGCATAAGATGGTTTGGCAATCCCTATAAAAAGGGTTTGGATATTAAAAATATTATAATTTTGTGCATTCTCTTAAGTGATTACAAGGCTACCTCATTTATACCAAACAAAATTTTCTTTCCTCCATATGTTTATTGCATCATAAGGAAATGAAAAATAACTATTAACCTACAAGGGACTAAAATCCCTACATGATTAAAGTCATGAGAGTAATAGCCTTATAACTTATTATTGTTTTTTTTAAGGAAAGAGAAAAAAATAACGACAGTTGGTTTTCAGACATTTATGCACAAGAGTCAACTAATTCTTGTTAAACAAAGCTTAATTTATCATTCAGTTAAATGAGAAATTTTCAATCTCTTCCAGATACTTATTACACTATAAGGAGAAAGGATTAACAAATAGCCTATGAACAATCAAAACTATGACGTGGCTAATGTTTCACTTTCAAAATGAAATGCGTTATTTTATCCTATAACAAGAAAAGTTATTTAATGGGAGTTAACTGACAAAAAGCATCAACTCTTCAATGTTATGAAATGAATTTATAGTCACTGGGGTTAAAGACCCATGGGCAAAGCTTTGTTATTTAATGCTAACGCCATCCTTATGACACATTAACATTGATTAGTATAATGACATTCAATACCTGCTCTAGCATGAGATATCCAACAACTATTTTCTTTAAGGCAGCATGTACAAATGATATGTCATGATGATGATAATGATGCAATAAAATATGCTCTCATGTTGTGTCCTATTTACGAAGCTTAAGTCTGTTTATCTTTGCAATCATCAGGTATGAGCTAAAATGGTTGGGCTACTAGCTTTTGTCTAAAACATGTAACTCTAGGGTAGGTTTATAGTCTTGATAGATAAAAGGTTCCCAAGATGCCTTCACCACATGGTGAAGACCTTACTAGTAATTTTAACCCTCCGAGAACATAAGCTCTATAAGGATCGAATTTACTGAGTAAGTAACAGCTTGGGTGAGGTATTCGTAGTAACCTCCGAGAGTTCAAAACTCCATAGGGAAACCACTATCAACCTCTAACTAACCTATGATATTCAAAGACCCAAGTATAGGGCCCAAAATGTATGTGTTGAATTGTGTAAGTGCACAGTGTGCGATAAGATCATGCAAGCATGTTACCTTATTCATATATGCTACCTAATCCTCATCTGTTAATCGGATCAAACAGAGAGACAAATATATGTACAAATAAAAGTCTTCTATCCTAGGATTTGTTTCACATGTTACCTATCCTAAGACATGTTATAAAAAATAAAAAGAGAGAGAAAAGAGAAAAAGAAGGGGGGAAAAGCACACATAAATTAAAAAGAATAATAATAATAAAAAGAAAAACCATATTATATTTTGCGCACAACAAACTTATATAAGCTTGACTCTCTAACCTATCCCCAGCGGAGTTGCCAACTGTTACACCTAAAAAAATGTGACGCGAATGGCGCGCGAGCAGAGGTCCTGACTTTCACAACAGGAACTGGATCGAAAGAGAAGTTGCCACCAAAATTTTGAAAAAAATCTCAAGAAACCGATTAAAGGAGGAAAAGGATGGTCTGCAAAAAAAAAATAGGTTTAGGAGTCAATTGAGTGTGGGGAAGGTGTTAGGCATCCCACAATACCCGTTCGTCAGAACGGTTGCCTGAAGTTTGTTGTGCTATATTAATATAATTTTAAAATTATTTTAATTATCTCTTTTATATTCATGTGTTTGATATGAAAATGATAAGAATTAAGTAAGAAATATTTATTTATTTACGAGGAAGAACTTGACTTAAAATCCGACTTTAAGGCCTATGTACCTTGTGATGGGGATTAAAGTTCACGTAGTTTGGGCTTGAAAGTTATTGGTGAAAATATTTTTTTTAGAAGAGAAATTAATTAAAAATAATTCATTATTTTGCAAAAAAAATATTTTATGAAATTTTGATATGTGTGTTTTAATTTGCAAAAAGTAATGTAATTTTAATTATTTTCTCAATTTTTAAATTTTTGGAATAAAGAAAGAAAAGGGTTTAACATTATTTTTCTTTATGTTTTATGATTGAGAATTTTAACTTCTATACCTGCAGAGCCTTATTGATTCATACGGTAATGCAATTGTTTTAAATATCTGCTGAGATTCCCAAATCTCACATGATAAAAAAATTTAGCAATTTAATTTATTTACATTTTTAAGTGTTAGTAATTTTTGTTTAAGCATGTATGTATGTTTTTAAAGAATTTTAATCATCATATCTGCAAAGTCTTATTGGCTTATACGGTAATATAATTATCCTAAATATCAGTAGAAATTTTAAAATCTCACACGATAAGGAATTAAATTTAAATATATTTTTAATTTAATTAATTTAATATATAATTTATATGTGTGTGTGTATTAAAAATTTAATCGTTATATCTGCAGAGTCTTATTGACTCATATGATAATATGATTATCTTAAAAGTCTACAGAAATTCAAAAATCTCACATGACTAAAAGATATAATTGATAATTATAATTACAATTTAAATACATTAATTTGGTTAATTAATTTTTTTAAATTGTGTATTATATCATTATTTATAAAAGTCATTTATTTCTTATAAAAATTGAGAATCACTATATCTTGAGGATTTATTATCTCACACGATGAGGTGATTAATTTAAGTCTCTGAAGATTTTTGAAATCTCACATAAGACTTAAATAAATTATTAATTTAAATTATAAAAGGAGAGTTAATTTTAATATATAAGTTTTGCTCTCATATCTGGAAAATCTTTTTGATTCACACGATATAAGATTATCCTGAATATCTGTAGAGATTCAAAGTCTCACACAATAAAAGAATTAAATAATATTCACTTTAAATATATTTTAATGCGTAATTATACAACTCATATTTTTAAATATAAAAATTTTAATCATTATACCTGTGAAGTCTTATTGACTCACACAGTAGTATGATTATTTTAAAGGTCTACAGAGTTTTAAAAATCTCATATGACCCAAAAGATCTAATTAGAAAATATAATTATAATTTAAATTTATTAGTTTAATTAATTAATATTATAAAAAAAATTTTTATTTTATTTACAAAAATTTGTTTATGTATTTACCATATAAATTGTAAATCACAATATCTGTGAAGATATATTATCCCATACGATGATGTGATTAATTTAAGTCTTTACAAAGATTTTTAAAATCTCACATAAGACTTAAATATTTATTATAAGATTGATTCTCATACCTGTAAAATTTTATTAATTTACACAGTATGAAATTATTCTAAATGCTTATAGAGATTCTTAGAATCTCACACGACAAATAGATAATCGAGATATTTGCATTTACAATCGGTGCATAATATTATGGTTGGCTAAACAATTTATGCAATAAAGAAAATGGAAAGAATAAATTAATTTGATAATTCACTATTCTTTCAACTCAAGAATGTGTTCTAAAAAAAAATTCAGGTTTCGCATAAACTTTTAGCAAGACTATAACCATGATAGAAACAGCTTCAAACCATAATTACCCTACAAATTATCAAAAATATTCTCACAAGCTCTTGTTTTTATATATATATTTTTATATTTTTGTCAAACACCTCTCAGATATGTTCTAAATTCTATATAAAAAGATTTAATTCTTGAATTTTTTTAATGCCTAAAACATACATCTAGATTAGTTCACACACTCTTAATATCTATCAATATATATATATATATATATATATGTTCATCAATAAATCCAGATTAAAGGAGATGACATGATTTAAATATTACTTGAGCAGATACATATTTTTCTTCCTCTCACCTTGACTTCAAGTTGAACATGTTCTTGGTTTTGAAGGGAGGAGTAGATGAAGAAGAGAATATCTTTATTGCTTGCAAAACATCCTAAACTCGTGTGAGTGTGCATGCATGCTACTGTTCATGCGTTTCTTTCTCGTTCATTCTCCTTCCTTCACACTCCTCAACAAGATCCAGAAGTAGACCCTAGCGAAGAAGGAGCTCGATCTCGTGCTCTCTCTTCTCTTCCTTGGTCTCTCCCTTCTCTTCCTCCTATCTCCTTTCCTACTTCATCGTCGAGTTTTTTTTTTGTTTTCTACAACGTCTTCTTCTCTTCTAGTTGTTCTCTCCTTCCTACTTCTCAATTTTCTGTGCCTCTCCTCTCCAGTTTTTCTCTCTTTTCTATCTCTATTTCTTCTCACTCTTTGTGGCTTTTCTGTCCTTGTTTTTCTGCATGATCAAGCATTTTTTTGGTTTTCTCAGTTCTCTGTTTTTCCAAAAAAAGCTTTTCGCTCTCGGTCTCTTGCCCCTCCTCTCCCAATCTCTTCTTTTTTCTAAAAAAAAAGCTCATCCTCGTCACCTCCTCTCTTGCTTCTGTTTTTTTTTTTCATTTTTCTATCTCCTCTCAAACCTCTCCTCGTCCGTTCCCCCCTTCTTTCAGTCCTTCATCCCCTTTAAAGCAAAAACAGGGAAGTGCTTGCATGTGAGGAGAGAGAGCTTATGTGCTTTCTTGCTCTGCTCTGCTATGTTTCTTTTTCTGCATTTCTTCTGTGCTTTTTGTGTTTTCTGTTTTCTATTTTTTTGTGCATGTGTGTGCTTACTTTCTTTGTTGGTGTTTCATTTTTTTGTTGCTCTGCATGCCAAAAGTTTCCCTCTTTTCTATATTTTTCTTTGTGTTTGCTTTCTGCATTGGTGTTTTCGTGTGTCTATTTCTGCTTTTTCAGTGCATGCCTTTGCTTCTTTTGTTTCTATTTTCTCCCGTCTGGTATCCCTTGGTTTGGCGGTGTTATCATTTTACCTTTCCTCCGTGTGCTTTGATTTTATGTTTTTGGCTGGTGGCAGAGTCTAGTTCTACTTTTCTCTTCTTCTGTATCGAAGGATCTGTTCTCCTCTTTGTTGTTTTTTTTTCTGTGGGTGAAATGCACACCCAGCAATTAATTAGTTTTTTTTATTTTAAATTAATGTTTACACTTTTTTTGAAATTAGATTATATATTTTCTTTAAATGAAAAACAACAAAATTTAAGTAGAGAAATTTAAGAACAGTTGGGTCTCAAAAAATTGATTCCCAATATCTTTGGATGTTTGGGATAAATTGAGAGAAATGTTCAAAGATTTAAACAAAATTTTTTTTAATTTTGTTAAAATTTAATCTTAAAAAGGTTTGAATTTTATTTTTATATTTTATATTTTTTGATTATTTATGAACTAGAAGAAATAAAATCCTAACAAAAAAAGATTATCTAAAATAAAATTAAGCCCTATCAATTAAATTAAATTTTTTTGTTTTGAAAATGTAATCCTAAAAAAAATTAAATTTTATTTTTATATTTTTATATTTTTTGATTATTTATGAACTAGAAGAAATAAAATCCTAACAAAAAAAGATTATCTAAAATAAAATTAAGCCCTATCAATTAAATTAAATTTTTTTGTTTTGAAAATGTAATCCTAAAAAAGATTAAATTTTATTTTTAAATTTTTATATTTTTTTAGTTGAATTTATTTTGATTTTTTTAAATTTAAAAAAAATACCTAGACAAAATACGGTGTTGACATAACCAAACATAAAGTAAGTTTATTTTTAATAATATCTCTAAACGAAAAATCACTATCAATAAAATCTACAAATTATCTGAAAAAGTTATTGTCTTTTTAAGTTTAAACAAACAAGCCTTAAATGGGGAAGAAGAAAATGAGATTTATTTCTTACTCCAAGAATTTTGTTAAATTACCAAAAAACAAAAAAAATCCTATAATTTCTTGATAAGAAAAAAATTGAGCTTACCAACCCAAATGAAAATGAATTGTATTCTTACTGCACACTAATAAGTGTGTAAGAATTTTTATTATTTAACTATTTTATTTTCAAAATTTTAATGTAGTTTTTTATTACATTCTTTTTTCTGGCCATAGTTTTTTTATTACATTCCATTCTACCTTGCGGAGGCTTCTTTTTTTTTTAATTCATTTTTTTTCTATGCTTAGGATATATTCCCTCCATTTAAAAATATAAAATATTTTTAACTGAATTTCACCCTCAATAAAGTACTTGCCTACTTTTTAACTAACTCTATCTTTCTATATTTATCCCTATTAAATATCCTATAATAAATATAAAGTCATTATTAATAGGGGCACCTTTGAAAAAAAAGAAATAATTACACCTCGAAAGATTAAAAATGTCTTATATTTTTTAATGGAGATAGTACTATATTCATAAAGTGGTTTCATTATATCTCATTTTATGTTAAGGAAATAGTGACTACAAGTCTACAACCTCAAGTCGTTAAAGACACTGAATAGTTTGTTAACTTTGACGAACTTATTGAAAACAGACAAGTGTATTTGTTTAAATTAAATTGCATCAAATTTTTTGACAGGGTTATCAGATATTCGAAAATAAGAAAGCCGCAAAATATAACCGTCATAAACTTGAGTAAGAACATCAAGCTTAAAGGGGGCCTGAAACAAGTTTGATGTTTATATCAGCCTAACCCAATTAAACTTATTTGGGAAAAATGGACCAGGCTTGCTTTATACGCGATTTTTCGCAATGTCCTTATTGGTCCCAAGGTGGAGGAATCCGAAGTGAGATTCATTTGTGAACCATTCTGGTTGAGCTTTGTGAAATTTTGGTTAACTGAATTTCATGGACCTATAATTATTCATTGTTGTAATTAAATGATCCTTCAAAAAAATTTATGAGATTTCTTTTAGATGATGAGTGGTTAAACTTAAATATCTCTTTTTAATCTTGATTTAAACTAACAGATAGGTTCGATTATTACTTTAAATGGATTAAAAAAATTAGTTAAAATTAATTAAATATAAAAAAAAATCTTATAAATTTTTAGAATAGAATTTAATGAAGTTAAAAACAATGAAAATTCTGAATTTTATTCTCACCATGTGAGAAGGATGAGTTGAAAATTAGTCATAAATATTCTATCAAATGTTGTCGAGGGTCTTGGATTAAAGACCATCAAGACGAATACAAATTCATTCATAGCCAGTTCCACTCTTGACTACATAATAAATTCGCATGTACAACATAAAACCATTCTCTTATTGATATTGAAATAGAACATAATAATAATAATAATAAAGAACTCGTCAATTGTGAAGCACAGAGCAGTCAGTGCGAATATTTCCATTCTTGGCGTTCTTGATGCCCACTCGGCCCAACTTGGTGATAGCGGCGATGAAATTTTGCTGGAAAATGTGGGCGCTGCTGGCGAAGGCATTCACGGCGGGCCTGGACCTCGGGTCGGTAAAAAGGACCTGGTCCGACGTGAACAAGCCCTTCCCTTGCTGCAGATTCTTGTAGTACACGTGGTCGAATGTGTGCGGAGTAGCGGGGTCCATGTTGATGGCTATTCTGGGGTCCACGTTCCTCGGGCACATGGACTTCAGATCCTCCGCGTATTTCGCGTTCAGCGTGGGGTCCACCGGCTTCTTACGGCGATAATTGTATACCCTGTTTGCGAATCTGCGGCAATGCGAGAATCCTAGGGTGTGTGCTCCTGTAACAACGCACATCCTCCGTTAATACTGTCTCTAATCCACCATTGATTTGAAAGTTAATTCATCAATCTGTCCATAATTATTACTTTAATTCGAATCATTTTGATTTATAAGACAGGTGCTCACAATTTCAAATTACAAGATTGATTGAATCTGTGACTACTCATTTACATGACAGCTTACGGGTTATTGACATTGCCCATGACGAATCTTTAATCCTCCTGTTATATACTGTACTTGTTTATTTGTGTTACATGAAATTTAAACCCGTACATAACTTATTTTATGACTAAAAAGTATACCATACATACACTATGTTCCACCGACAGATTTAATCTTCGTGATGAGCTCACGGGGATACTTTTGGAGATCCTGGATGGTCATTGGAGACCCCAGCAAAAAAGTGTATTCCTTTTTAGAGGAGAAAAGTTTATTAGAACTAGACCTCCTTGCTCGCTAGAACTTATAAGACATGTGTTACGGGTTGAGAGTTGTGTAAGCTTCTCTAGAATGTTCTTGCACTCTCTAACACTCTTAAGGTTAGCTGGGAGCCTTCTGAAGGATTCTGGAACATTTCGGACCTCTTTAACCTTGTGAAAAATGACGAATCGTGACATTCTCCCTCACTTAATTTTGCGACGCCCTCGTTGCGCCTTCCTCCTTGTAGCGTTGGATTTGATCAGTGAACTGCCACAGGAGGTCTTCTCGTAATGTCACGGATGATATCTCCGTGATCGTGGAAAGACCAATGTAATGAACGATCCGCTGGTTAGCCTCGCACAATATGGGTAAAGGGGATGACATTAGCATTGGGGGTATTCTGCCTCAGTCTTCGGACTGAGTGCACAACTGGTCGGGGGCTAGTGCCGCCTCCCTGATGAGCCCATGGTAGGGCGAAACTAGTGTAATCTGTATGTGATAAGGCTTGTCCTGAGGATTATGAGGTCCTCCAGGACGCCGCACAGGCGCCGTGTGTTGCGCCAGACTCTCAGCCCGTGACAGAGTGGTATCAGAGCAGGACGTACTTTATTGCCGTGTGCCTGTGGGGTCCCACGTTGGGACTGGTCGACCTCGGCACCGCTCCAGAACGGCCTCCAAGAAGGTGGGTTCAAAATAGTGACTCGGGCGGGAAGGTTGGCCGTTGTCGACTCCACTCCTGTTAGCTCGCGGGTGCGAGTGGGTCCGAAGAGTGTAGGACTCGGGTAGCCACTCAGCAGTAAGCTGATGTGTTTGTGGCAGTACTGTACGTACGATCCTTGGGCGGAGTCTTTCTCCCCTAGCACGAGGGCGTGCTAGATTGGGGTGTGGAAGAATGTCACGGATGATATCTCCGTGATCGTGGAAAGACCAATGTAATGAACGATCCGCTGGTTAGCCTCGCACAATATGGGTAAAGGGGGCGACATTGGCATTGGGGTGTTCTACTTCAGTCTTCGGATTGAGTGCACAACTGGCCGGGGGGCTAGTGCCGCCTCCCTGATGAGCACATGGCAGGGCAAAACTATGTGATTCGTATGTAGTAAGGCTTGTCCTGAGGATTATGGGGTCCTCCAGGACGCCGCACGGGCGCCGTGTGCTGCGCCAGACTCTCAGCTGGCACATGTCTCATAATTTGAAGAGTGCTTATATAAATGTCTACGGATCATTCATTAACAAGATTATTATATTAACAAGATTTGGACTCATTCTCGTATGTCATTAACTAAATCATTATACCAACTAAACCAACATTGATTCACAATAAAAGAGTATACTAGCTAATATGTTTCCATATTCACAGCGAGATTTTTGTTGGGACAATTGAAAAGGATAAGATGGCAATATTGTTGTCATGGCTCGTCAAATGGTGGGCAAAGAAAATTTCTCAAGAAAATGATTAAATCAATGCGAACCATGCACTCCTAATTATAACATGAACTCAGTTAAGTAATATAATGTTCAACCAAGTGATTTATTCAAAATATTTTATCTCTTACAATATATTCTAATTAATTTTAATATTTTTAAAACATTCAACTATATATAGAAGTATAATAGCATATCTTGCATATATCTCGCTACATTGTAGATTGATGATAAGAAAAATGGGTCCAACCGAGTCCATTAATTTGTTTCTTTTGTATTTTATAAGCAAGACCATTAATGTGAGATCCTATTGGAGCACATGCAGGGTGGAAGAGAGAAAAACAAGATAAGGAGAATTTGATAAATTTAGGCGGTCACACTGAATAAAAGCGGAAGGAGACTCTCATATTCTTCTTTCTTCTTTTCTCTTCACTTTTCCTATTTCCACCCTTTATTAATTTTATCTTTTTTAAAAAATTATTTAATAAAATAATAGAAAAGGTAGAGATGGGAGAAGTGAAAAGAAAAGAAGAAAAAGAAAAGGAAAGTGCCTCTCCCAAATAAAAGACAGCCTTGAAAGCAAGTGGGCCCCGCAACATTTACCTGAGAGAGCAATCATTTCCGTTTGGGTGAGGCCATTAGAAGCAAACAGAGAATTGAGCTGATTCAAGTTGAAATTCGGCTGTGGCAGCCTCCCATTCACGTTCGATGCCTTCGACACCAACCCATCGTATCTCCCCAGCTCCACCGTATACGACGGCCCTCCGGCCTATCATCAATCATACTCAGTCCAACAAAACTGAAGTCACCGATATTAAAATGTGAGGGTGAATTAACAAACCAGTGCTATGGCATCACGAGTGGCGAGAGCCAGAATATCAGCACACGACACTTTGTTCCTGCACCGAGGAACAGCGTCCACCGCAGCTTTTGCTTTGATCACCGTGTCGAACCCATCTCCGGCCAATGACAGATTATCTGGATGATCCTTCTCCGCTTTGTTGTTCTTTGTCGACGCCACCAGAATCGAAGCGTCACAGCCCTGTAAGAAACACACATAGACACACATATCAGAGTCATTGCAACCAAAAAAAATTGAAACTTGTACTGTTCTGTGGTGATTATATACGAACATGGACGAAGCAGTCGTGGAAGAAGAGACGAATGGTGGCGGGAGCTGTGACGAAAGTCTGGTGAAATTTCTTGCGAACTGCTTCTCTAACGATGTTCTCGAGATTGGGGCAGATTTTGGAGTAGTGGTGTGGACTTAGCTGAGCATAAGAGAAGTAGGGATAAAGACACAGACTTAGCGAGAGGGACCAGACAAGGATGAGACGATGAAGCCCACCCATCTGCGCAGTTTCTGACAAGGAAAAAGAACAGAGAATTGTGGGATGAAACTGGGTGTGAACCAGTGATATGATTATGCGGAGGGAAAAGTTAGAGAGGGTGTGTGATATATATATATACTCCGATAGCTAAACGGAGATTTTTTTTTTTTGGGGGGGGGGGGGGGTCACGAGCTAGCCAGTTGTATTGGGCACTCTAAGATCTGTTCTCAGAGCAAGAGAGCCATGATTTCTTTTGAATAATAATAATAATAATACAGAACAGTAGGCTTCGATGAGAGGTAAATACTGTTGAAGCTTGATCTGTGAATGGCCTCTTTTGTCTTATTAATATGTCCGATGTGATCGTTAGGACAGGTAGGGCCAGATTGGAATTGAAATTCTCAATTCCCAAAAAGAGGTGGACCAACACAGCAAGTTAATTAAAAAAAACAAAGGCAAATTAATGAGCTAGTTTCTTCTGGATTTTGCAGGATTTAAAAGAGAGAGGATGGAAAGAGATCAAGAATTGGATTACTATACGTATGGTGCATGGGTTTTTATGTGTAATAATATTTTCAAAAGTAAGATAAGAAATGATAAAGAATATTTATCATGGGCAATATACATGCTTTATGAACAAGAATGTGGAGTGCCATTCAAGGTAAGGATAATTACCTAGATGAATAGAAGTGTACTTATTTTGCTTGCTTGCTTGCATGAGCTCACTATTGTTTCCTATCAGTGTTATGGTTGAGATATAAAGTGAGATGGGAAGGCTCAGATTTGCTATATATGCCGTTTCAGTTTTTGATGAGTTACAAATTAAGGAAGGGACCATACCATTGGGGAATCATGTACTTTTGCTGACAGTTTCTCACACCAATTTACTTTTATTGTTCTTGCACTCTTCCATGCTGTACTTCATTTCTAAATACTACTATCTTATCCATTTTAATCTTTTATAGTAGTTATCCATCCTAAAAGAAAAAAGAACTTCAAAGATTGGCACTTCATCAAAGGATTGCGGTAAAATTTAAAAATAATAGAGAGATCTTAAAAGAATTAATTAATTTAAGTTAAGTTTTAGTGTTAATTTAAAAATTTATAATTTAATCTTTTAATTTTTTTAATTTTATTGTGATGAATTTTTAACTTGTATTCTAAATTTAATAAGAAAAATAAAATTTTTTTTATTCTTTAACATAAAAATAAAATTTTTTTTATTCTTTAACAATATTAAAATTTAAAAATAAATTATAAATTCATTACAACGCGGTTATAAAATTGAGAGATTGAGTTACAAATTTTTTAAATTTAACATTTAAAATTTAATTTGAATTAATTTATCCTTTATCATTCTCCCAAAATAATATGCATATATTTGAAAGGAACAATCTTCAAGGTTGCAACGTTCATATTGTGAAAAATAAAAATAAAAAAATCACTTAGCTTGCATTATACACTGGACAGAAGATGCTTCCCGGTGCCTTCTAGGGACTTATGTGGGGGCATATTTAATTTAAAACATGTTAAATCACCTAAAACAAAAAATCTCAGTTGGAACAGTACCAAAGGAAGAAAAATCCTCCTTTTTTTTTTGGCCAGCAGAAATAAAAAAAAATACTCATGCATTTGTTTTTAAATTTTTAAAAGAATTGAATCACAATCACCATTTATATTCCAAGTGGCAGTGTTAGTCCTAAATTATATTAACTGGAATTCATTATGGGAGTACAGAACAATAAAGTTGACGATCTCTCTCTCTCTCTGTCTCTCTCTCTCTCTATGGTCTCTCACTGTTTTTTTTTTTTAATTCATTGACTTAGATCTAAGATCGAGTGAACCTAAATTAATAATAACAGCCACACCAAAAAGAAAAATAATAATAATAACAATGATAGGCAGAGAAACAAAGACCAAAGTCAAATACTTTTCAACAAAGAAAAAGTAGAGGAATATATATATCCCGAAACTGGACATAGTTTATATTTTACAGGCCTTATTTGAACTAGGTTTTCAAATGTAGCAGCCACGTGAAATCACGAAACAACATGCTCCCTAAAAATAATTTTGATGTGTTTGAAATAATGTAGCCGTTGCAGACAAGAATTGTTAATAACAGCGAAAGCTAACATAGCTAATAATGAAAGATTCAGAACATAGCACATGGCAATCACTCCGTCCAAAGCCAAAAAAGAAAATGTTGAAAAGGTTGGTACTCAAAATGGGGTGGAAAAAGAGAAATTTGATGTGTTAAAGCCAGGGGGGGCCGTGCCGTGAGTGTCCATTGATCCAAACAAAGTGAAAAAAAGCCATGTGCCTCTCGTTGATTAGGGCAATAGCGATTGAGAAAAGCAAAAAAGAGAAAATAAAAATCGTAAGCATTCATCATAATTACCTGCATAATAATTGGCTGCTCATCACGTAATCTTATATTCCGTGGCTTTTCCCCCCCTTTTTTTATAAAAAGTTTATTTTTAACTAAATTTTATCCTTAATAAATAATTATTTATTTTAAATTAATATTATTTTTATATTATTTTTATTTAATAATATGTTCCATTTTAAGATAATATGAAGTGATTTTTTTATTTAGAGATATTTTTTTAAAAAATAATAATTTATTTTTTGAAATAATAAAAATATCTTATATTTTTTAATATTTAATTTTTTAAAAAATATTTTATATTTTTATAGAGAGAGAGTCTCCTTTTTATATTTTTTCATTTTTTATTCTTCTTTTTCAACACTTTCCAGAACAAAATTGATCAATTAAACAATATAAAAATATTAGCTAAAACTATATAGAATGCTCTTGAACTTTAAGATAACTTCATTTATTTTAAAAGCTTAAAATCAGCACCCCTAAACTTTTATTTTTGACACAAAACCCCATGAAATAAACTTTATTATTTTATTAACACATTTGGTCATGTCATATTAATAAAATACACACGGTATCATACGCAAAAAAATAATTTTAATATTTTTAATAGCCTTGAAACCGTGATTTGCTTTGTCCATCTGGATTGTTTAGATGCAAGGTGAAGACAACTCTCCATCTCCGTATACATACACATAGTAATACGTTGCCCTATCGAAGGCATCGGGTTCTTTTTCATCAGCTTCCAGTGGAGTTCCTCGCAGATCATATCAAAAATTGCTTTGCTCTCCGAAAACAACCATGTAAATCTTCACCCATTTTAAGCTGTTGAAAATAATTATTAAATTATTTTTTTTAAATCAGATGCCATGTGTATATGTTCTATTAATATGACATGGCAAAACTCTATCGGTGAAATAATAGAGTTATTAACTGTTAAGTGTCTTGTGTCAAAAAATAAAAGTTTAGGAAGGCTAATTATAAACTTTTAAAGGTGAGAAAGGTCATACGCAATTACTTTATATTTTATGAAACTTTTGCATATTTTAAATTGAAATATATAGATGTAGCATGACTAGATTACAACTTATCAAGAAATACTGAAAATTGGATCAATCATTAAACCATTCAAGACAATGATCCATGATCAAATTAATTATAAACAAATCATTTTACTAAAGTGGTCAAAATAATAGCCTTATAGTTACTAGTTCAATCAAGCGTATTGACCTAGATTCTACACTATGGAATTTAAATACAATTTTATATAAACTTTTCTTAACCTTTAAAATGCACATACAGTTCTTTTAATTTTTTTTTACATTCATCATATATTATTTGTTTAACTGCAATACTCCTTAGCTAAAAGCGTTTAAAACAGAGGATATTTTGATAAAAGTTTTGAAATTTCACTAAAGTATAGAGAAATTTTTTATCTCGGGAGGTTCGTTATTTGCGTATATTTAAAAATAAAATTCAGAAGATGTTCATAGAATTCATTCTGAAATTTTCAGTTGAAGTCTTGAAGATATGACGATACTCTAAAAAATTTACATTGAATCATAAATAATTTCGTACATAAATGCATGGTTTTAGAATTTAATATTAACTAAATATTTTTTAAGAAATTGGTATTAAATGTTATAAATTTATTAAAAAGTTTGTGTAAAAAATAAATTTTGATATTTTGAGAAATGAAGTTTATGTTTAAAAAAATTATTCCAAGCAAGTAGAAATAAGTCAAAAATATGGCACATAAATAGATTAATAATAAATAAATGTAAATCGTATTTGTGACCTAATAACACTAAATATGCACTTTCCTCAAAAGTCTCTTAAATTTTGAGTAGGATTTCTTCATAGTGGTAAAGATCAATGCCAAAATAAATAAATAGAAATTAAAGGATCCCATTAATTATTAATTATTAAGATTTACAGCCCGTGTCCATTTTAAAACAAACATTGAGAGGAGAAAATTCCGTCACCTTCTTCTCAATGCGAGGCGTGACAGCTTGAGTGGATGCCTTCGGCAGGTATAAAGTTGTTATCCGATGTGGGGACACTTTGTTGCTTACATATAGCTAAGCCATCAAACTGGCTCATTTAATTTTGTGCTCTTATTTTTTTCATTTTTCATAGTGCGTCACTTTTTCCCCATTGTTGCTTTCCAGCTTGGTGTCTGGGCTGTATTCAGGAATCATCAGAGATCATAGCCCCAAAATGGCCTTACTTGATGGCTATTTTTTACCTTATTTGACTGTTAAAAATGACCTCATACATTACATTTCATTTTATTTGACGGTTAAAATACTGTCATATAAAGGTGAAATTTACAATTTTTATTAAGATTATAATAACACTATGAATTTAAATCATTTCTTTAATTCATTTCAATTCCCAAATATACTGTCAAATTGTAAAGTTTTGCAAGACTGACTGAAACTATGTGAGGTCAAGGGGGATTGATTGAAATTTTCCATTTTCTCCCATCTTCTTTCATTTTTCTTTCCATCATTATTTTTTTTCTCTGCAAACAAAATGGTAGGTAACTTTCATGTGTTTTTTTAATTGAAAACTGAAAAACTTCATTCTAATGAAATGGACTTGGTGAGAGTGAACTTTACACCTTTAGCTTTTTTTGTTTTTTGGTGGGGAGGTTCAATTAATTTGTTCGTGCAATATTAGGAGTAATACTTTCTTTGTGAAGATATTAAAGCTATGCATTTAAAAGTTTTCCCGACCTCGTAAAAAACTTTAAAATGGTTTTATGAGAACATACATGCAGGTGCCTATACATTCAAATGTATTAGTCGAACAAAAAAAAAATTGAAAAAGAAGAAGTGACTAATTACTTGCTGTTGCCGACATTTTATGGATATTGCCTTTTTTACATGTGTCTTCAAAAGCTTTAATCTTTAAAATATATAATCTGTAAAGTGTTCTTAAAAATCTAAAACAGTAAAATATATGAAGCCAAGCACAGCGGGTAATCTCTTAGAAGGATTTCAACTTCTGTTTAAATGTAAAATTTACTGAAATCAATATTCATTCTCTATAAAAACTCTCTCCTTTATTCAACATAATATATTAATAATTATTTCTCTTTTTTAAAATTATTAAGAGAGTCAGACATTTTGTCATGAAATACTGAATTATTACCTTCGATTATATATTTAGGAAAGTGAATAAATATGCTGACATCTTAGCTTACCAACTTTACGAGAAAACTTTGATATTATTATTTTAATGTTCCGCCATCAAGCTGTCAATCCTTATAAAATATGACATGACTTAATTTTGTTCTTTCTGCACGGTATTTTTATGACTTTGTATTCAATATATATATATATATATATATATATAGTGAAGCCAGTCTCATCACTTATATTTTGACTTGATTACAGGGATTCATTTTTCTTTTTAATCTCACACTTTTGGCTTAAGTATATTATTCCTAAAAGGTTCTAGAATATTATTTGTTAATTAAAATTTATATTAAATTTCTATTTCCACAATCTCCTCCTAATCCGCCATTCCGTAGCTTGCTTTTATCAAGTTCATGAACCTGCTATGTTAATGATGACGAGTCTTTTGGATATATGAACAAACTCCATTGCTTGCAGTAAAGATGGCGATAATTATCCTAAATTATTGAATTTAATAACAGAAAATCCTGAAACTTATAAATCAACCTCCATTGATGGATACCACTTTCGTTGTATCAATCCATTATCATCTTAATGTTCTCAGTCAGGGACAAGACAAGTTAGTGACGGAAACAATGCAAGAAAAATAAATAATTATATAAAGAAGGATACGTTACTGAAAAAGTTGAATTATGTATTTTAACTATCCATTGAAGGTTAGTGCATAGATTAGAATGGTTTTGTAACTTAAAAATAATATTAAATTTTAGATAATTCAATATTTATATTTTTTTTTAAAATATAAAGACTAATATTTTAAATAGTTAAAATTATAAGCACCGAGTTGTGAAGTAAAAGTTTAAGAATTGAATTATAACTAAAGCAAAATTATAAAGATCGAGTTATAATAAGTTAATTAAAGTTTAGGTATTAAGTATAATTGAGTTAAAATTACAATAATCAAATGATTAATTTTCCAACAAATTGTGGTTTTTTTGGTTATAACAAAAAAGCTACTCCCTCCATCTCAAATTATATACTTTTTTTAAAAAGATTTGGCATATCAAAATATAAGAGCTTGATAAAACTAATTTCATTAATGATACTTTTTAGTATTACATTTCTCATAATTTTCTCTCTTTAATATTCTTTCATGAATGGAGTATTAA
>NW_026555701.1:0-52798 GCF_029017545.1 Prosopis cineraria | reverse complement strand
TTAAAAAAATTTAATTTGCAGGGATTTTATAAAAAAGTGGATATTATTTTATGCTTGGTTACAATAATAAAAAGTGATTATTAATTAGTTATTTTTAGATTTTATGGTCTCTTCATGTATTTCTATTTTATAAAAATAATTTATTATTTAATTATTTAAAATTTTATAATATCTTCATGCACTTCTTATTTTCATGATATTCTCTTTTATACACTGTATTAAATTGTTTTAAAAAACAACTGAAAGTAGCTCTCAAAATAATAAAAGTATGCTTTTCTCCAGATTATGGTTATTTTTAAATTAAAAAAACATAATAAAATCTCACAAAAAAGATTTTTTTAAAAAATGTAATTATTGCTTAAAAAAGCTGAAACAAATTGGTTTTCCATGTTTTTTATATTGCCTACATGTATCATCAATAATTACAATATTAAAGCACCCCTTCCCACAGAATTTGAACTGGGGCTTAATGTTTATTCACCTCTTTCATATATATATATATATATATATATTTGCCAGAGCCTCTTTCATATTTCAACATGCACATCCAGCAAGTGGAGGGCCTGGTTGCAGAATATAATGGCCAATTCAAGTTGTCGAGCATCTAATTCACATTCCGAAGGCATTCAGATACTTGAAAGCTCGCTTGTCACTTGTCAGAGTTGGTGAGGATTCCGTGCCAAGTGGGCCAGAATCGACATATGTGAATGCTAGAGATTGACACGTAAATGAAAAACTCATTTATAAAAAAAAAAAATATTTTTAAATTTCATTATAAAACAAACTTATTATTATGAGATATCATAAAATTTATAAAATATTTTTAAATTTTAAATCTTATTACATTTATAACTTAATTAAAAGCATTGACAATTGAGCAATAGTTACTTATAATTTAGTAATAAATTCTCTTTGAACCTAAATTAATTTTTTCATTTTATATAATTTTGTTTCCAAACGAAAACTACATCACAAGCTTCTTTAAAATGATCACCTGTATGCAATTTTAAACTAAAATATTTTATAGATCATTGCGGTGTGAAAAATCAGCAACACATTTTTTTTTTAAATATTGCAACATAAAAAATTACAAAAAAAAATCATAATCAAAGAATATTTATTACTATACAATTAAGTTCTAAATCTTTCTATCTCAAAAATGTTTCTCCACTCAAAAAAAAGAAAAAGAAATTAACGTGGTTAGGATCTTATATAGCAAATTAAAGTTTATAATATGCTTATAAATTTTATAAAGTTGGTTCATTAGTTTTATTTTTGTGAGATAAGTATACTAAATGAAAAACAAAGTGGGACCTGAGACATAAATATAAATGTAATCAACAATAATAACATAAAATGTTTTTTCTTACGCTAAATAACAAAAAGAGTTTAAGGGGTAAAAATGACTTAAAAGATTTCTTAAATGAGCTATGAATATCTTTACCTTTTAGGAAGAATAATGTTACTTTAAAGTTTTAAATTTGTGTAATTTTATCCACCGTTAATCTAGATTAACGTGACTGTTAGTTTGTTGTTTTTATCAATAACTTGACATATATCAAGTTCTCCCTCTTCCTGTACTATTCTCTCTCCCTCTCTCTATCCTCTTGTGTTCTTTTCCCCCCTCCGTGTTGTGTTTTGGGCCATGACTTCTCCAATTAAATATCTGAGAGAAAAGGAAAAAGGAAAGATGATTAATGACTGGCCATTGGAGGTAAAGATTGAGGACATGGTAGAGTCAGGGGAGGAATTTGAGTTGCAAAGTCTAAGATCATCATTGTCCCGAGTTGATATGTAGAAAATTTGATCATGATCTGAGCACTTCCATGAATGAGTTTCAAGATAGTGTGTGGGGAAGTTTCAAGGCCCTTACCATCGTAGCGATTAGAAAAAGCCTCTATATGTCAAGATTTCGGGAAGAAACGGCAAGAAGGTGAAGCCTTCAGGGGATTTATCCACTGCTTCAACTTTGTCGTCTCCTTTAATGGCCTCTATTTATTTGAAAGGATAGAAACAAAGGAATATTCTAGCAAGGATTCGCGATGCGTGCAAGCATCTAGGAAAGAGCAAATTGGCGTCCACGATTACCAAGATTGGGTGTCTAGTGAGAAGGAGTGACGATACACTCTAACATATTGCATTATTTATATATAATTATGATGATATTCTCACATTATTGCATTATTAGAGGATTAATTCTTATATAATTAGACATTTTTAGGCCTTAGAATCCATTATGACATTCATAGCTTAAGGGTATTTTAATCATTTTAGGCAATTTAAGACATTAGCTTAGTCTATGTCTTTTGTCGTCCTAAGATCAATGAAAAAAATTTAAAATTCAAATTCATTATAGATTACAAAGAGATATCAAAAAACATAACTTATAGAATATTTTAAGATAAAAACATTAATACTATGTTATCATATTTTATAACTTAGGAGCTTAGAAATGACATTGTATCTTGTAATTAGTTTTGAGTTTTTATTTAAAATTTTGCACACGTGCTTTAATTATTCTTGTGTGTATAATTGCACATACAAATAAGGATCTGGATGAAAATTAAATAGCCAAAATATTGAATTACAATACAAATCACAAAGTAAGAAGATCCTAGAGTGACATATGTACAGAGTTAATTCAAAGAGTCTCTAATGACTCTAAGCATTGAAGATTTCAACCAAGCAACCCTTAATCACCATTTGATAATATTTTCAGAAGTGTTTAGTGAGTTCTAATTAAGTATGGAGCGTCCTACAAGAACTACATGTGCATCTAAGTTAACTTGGCTTGAATGGTGGCCACATTCATACTTAAACCTCCTAACCAGGTTTGTTAAGTAGTTTAGATATTTTATAGCTTTAATCATCTAAAACTCATTCTATTTTACTCATTTTACACCATCACAAGCTAAATATAGGGATTTAGGGTCATGCAACACTTCATTGACCTCATTTTACATATTACATTTTACACATTCTTCTCTCACTTTTCTAAAATTTTTAGCACCACTTCATCCAAATTTTTCTCATTTTTCTCCATTTTCCCACACTTTCTTAGCCAAATCTTTCATCAAGCAAATATTGAAGCCATAGAAGTCTTCTCAAGGAGGAATCAAGAAGAATTTACCATGGGAGGCTAGACTCTTAAAACTTTTTAGGAAAGACGAACCCACATCTTGAGTTCTCCTAAACCTTTTTTCTTGCTTTCAATTGCTTTGAATTCTTTTCTTCTCTTTCTTTAATTATGTAATTCATGCTCTTAATGATTGATTCTAACTCTTAGATTAGTCATTATAACTAAAATGCGTGTTCCAAAGAGGAGATGATATATATTTGATTCTTAAACTAGTGCATTTTAATAGTTTGTGTTTATGCTTCAAGGTTTTGATGAATTCATACATATTTTCATTTCAATCTCTTGCTGTTTGGACATACATTAGCTATTGCTTAGGTCTTAAACTCTAGTAAATGTCATAATTTCGATTGGTTTAAAGTATTAAATAGGATCAAGGAAAGATTAAGACTAATTTTAAGGATTGAATCATAAATTAGTATATATATTTGGGTGGTTTGTGCAATGGATTCTAAGTGATTACAAGTTTTTAATCATTATCATCTAGTCCTGATAGTCATTAAGACACGTTTATACATCAATTGAAGAAGGTAATTGAATCTAAAAATAGTGAGGAAGAATAAAGATGAAAGTGGTGGATTCTAATTTTGGGAAGTTATTTTGATACTTGGTTGATTCCTACATGTTTTCTTCACATTAAAATCAAATATAAACATCTAAATTCTCTTTTAAACTCTTCAATTCAATTCTGGACTTTTAATTTGTTATGATCATTGGATTGATTTAGTTATAAAATGCTTACTCTTGATGATAGAATGATATAGGGTATTCACACTATTGTATCTTAATTTTTTTTTTGAAAAGCTCGGTACGACTAAGAGCTTGTCACAATGCAACTGCCATATGATGGGTTTCAAGGTGCCATTCTTCATTGCAAAAGATTGTTCAACTCCTAAGGTGAAAATCTCAAAACTTGTTTGAACTTTTAATAGTCTAATTTTCTCGAAAAAATTCAAAAGTTTAAGAGAGAAAATTTAGGAATGTGAATTGTGCTTTTGTAAAGAAAAGGAAATTGATTGATGGGTCACATAATGACATTGAAAACTTGTTATATTCCCAAAAAAAAAATTGCTTCAAATTCTTGATCTTCTGTGGTGCTTTGGAGGCCCTCGAGGATGAGCATTTCTATAAGCTTAGATTCGTTGTTTTTCACCTCTCTCACAGCAGTGGGGTCTCGGCCGACGGCAATTGCCTCTTTGCAGCTTCCAGAAGGCAAAGAGTTCTTCATTTTATGAGTCGAAGGGTATTCGGTTGAGAGAAGAATGGCTATAGGAAGGAAAGAATGACACATGTAAAAGTTGTTGGTCAAAGTATACAGCCAACTTCAATGTTAGTCTCAGTTAATGATAAGATACAATTACACCTTTTTTAAAATTATTAGGGCAACGTTGTTTCTTTTATAGGGTAAAAATATTCATAACTCATTTAAAAAAAATTAAAATATTTTTACTCTTTGATCTCAAGTGAAAAAAAAGAAAAAAAAATAGCACTACCCTTCAATAAATTATGAAAAGTACATGTCAGAATAAATGAAAGGATGATAATATCTGATTTTTTTTTTGGTCTCTTTACTTTCTTAATTGCACAGATGAGGACTTCGGAGCATGTGCTTCCCTCGTCAGCTCTTATTATTGATGTTGGCCGCATGAGCTTTTCCCCCAACTGTGTGTGTGTGTGTTTTTTTTTTTTTTAACTTTAAAAACATTACATGCATATTATATCCATTCCATTTTATAAACTATTTAAAATAAAATTATGCATGTTAATAATTTTTATTAAATACAGTTTATAATATTAATTTTATAATTTTTTAAAAATACCTTTCACTAATAATAGTGTGAGAAATAAAATTTATTAAAGAGTAAAATAATATTAAAATAATCAATATTCATGAAATTTTATTTTTTAAAAATATTTTATATTTTGTAACATCAAATCACCTTTAAATATTTTGTAAGATGAGACGAGGGGAGAACTATAATTGATATATTGTATATATATGTCTTGGATGATACAAATTAAAAATGTTACGAGTAGTTCATTAGTTTATTTACTTGTGTGTGTCTCATTGTGAAACTTTTTACGAATGAATTATTTGAAACCCTCAACATGGGTGTTCACAAAATAACGCCGGACGATTAATTATTCATTGATATTTAAAAAAACAAAAAGAGCACACATTTAACATAAAAGTACTTGTAGTGTTCATTTCTTTAATGGCGACTTCGGTCCCTCATAGTGCAGCTTTAGAACCTTTTGACTATCCTTCTCAATTCTCTTTAGAAAAAGTTATGTGCTGAACTTTTTAAAATAAAAAAGTATTCTAAATTTGCCCCGACCAAAGAAAAAGAAATGCAACACTTGAAAAATCACGTAGACCATTAAAGAGTTAATGAGTAAATCAAATTTTAAATTATTATTTAAAAGTTATTTTAAATTTTAAACTCTTAAAATATGTAAAATAAATTTTAAATTTTTAAATTTATATTAAAATAAACTCTGATTGTTAACTTTTTTAATATCGTTACTGTCCATGCAGGTATTATAACAGTCAAAGTTAAATTTATAAAAAAATAAACCCTGAACAGTATCTATATAGATAGTAATGGTATTAAAAAGTTAGCGATCAAGATTTATTTTATTATAAATTTAAAATTTAAGATTTATTTTGTATATTTTAAAAGTTCAGGATCTATAATGATTTTCGAGTAATAGTTTAAGATTTATTTACTCATTAACTTAACATTAAATTATAATTAATTTTTTTCTTTTAATAATATGTTAGGGTTAAAATTAGAAAATGTTAATTAATAATCCTCTCTGTAGTTTATATTAAGATAAAAAAAATTAAAAAGACACCCCCCAGTAAAAACGGAAAGGAATATTGAATGTGAGACAAGAACGATGACAGCAATAAATGATTTACAGCACGACAAATTTCAATGGAATAAAGTTGCTACTTTTCTCATCCGTTTAATTTAAGTTACTTTTGAAGAGTGATTTACTGTGTGAACACTTTTTAGGATGTGTCTTTATATAAATATCTTGTAACCTCATTATATTCCATTTTAAGTTGAATTACACTTTTAATAAATTAATTAATTATTTTAAAATTATATATTTTTTTATATTTATTATTATTTAATAAGATGTCTCAATTAAAGAATCTTATTAACTACATCCCAATTAAAGGCATTTTTAGACAATTTTTATTAATTATATCTTGAAAGAGTCAAAATGTCTTATATTTTTTAACATAATACTTTAAAAAATATATTATATTATTAAATGAAGAGAGTATATAATTACTTTCTTTCATTTTAAATATACTCCTTCCATTCAAAAATATAAAGTTTTTTTAGGAGTTAAATTTTAAAAAATATAAAGCATTTTTAATCTTTTAAGGTGTAATTATTATTTTTTTTAAAAGTACTCCCATTGAATAAATCACTTTATATTTATTTTAGGTGAATCAACCTATTAAATAAGGGTAAATATAAAAATAAAGTTAATTTAAAGATAAGTAACTACTTTATTGAAGGTAAGATTCTATTAAAAATACCTTATATTTTTAAATTGAGTGAGTAAAAACTATTTCCTTTACAAAACAAAAAAAAAATAGAAGAACTAATTAAAATATTCCTTCTTCCTTCTAGTCTATATTATAAGATATCTCTAATTACCTCAACAAAACTAAATAAAAGTGATTAAGTCACTAATTTTATTTGAAAAAGAATAAATTTTTAATTTTATTCATATTTAAATGAAAATTTTTTAAATTTGCATTATATTTTTTTCATGGTTAACGGGTTTTTTTTTAACAAACATAGTTAATGAGTTTAAATAGAGATAATATTAAAAAAAATATAATTAATATTTTTGAATACCATAGTAGTACATTTTTTTAACATAATAATGCTAAATGATTAAATTAACCAGTTTTATTAATTTTTTTAAGTTAATTAATTAATTCCTATTTTTAACACTCCTTCTGTGCAATTTATAAGATACGTTTTGGTGCAATTACATATGCCAATAGAATTTGTTTTAACCAACATACTAATAAAGTTTGTTAATTATACTTCACAACCTTACTTTTAAAATATAAATATAAATTCTTAAAAATATCTTTTATTTAATATAACTTTATATATACTGGTCAAAAAATATGTATAACTTTATTTATGAAATAATAAATAGAGAAAGAACATATAATAAGGAAGGAAGTGTAATATTGAGCATAATTAATAAAATTTTATTTTTATTAAAGTGTTTTACTCCCTTGATCTTATATATAGGATAGAAAGAGTATTTTATTTTGATCCTATTTACAAGGTACTTGAATTATTATTGTGCTCATTTTTACTCTTTTTTCCTTGTTAAATGTTGAGAATGTTATTAAATGATAGAGTATTATATTTTTAAAGTAGGTAAAGTAAGTATATTTAATAGAAATAAAATTAAAAACTTATTAAATTTTTAGATAAAATTAATAAAATTTAATATTTTTTAATTTTAATAAAAATGTTGAAAGTAATTTATAAATATAATTAAAAATATATTTTAATATATCAAATTACCTCTAAAAATACCACTGGACTAGGAATAAGGCAATGGTATATAAATGTTGGGCGGTCATGAAATTAATATGGTAGCATTGCGGCAACCAATGAACTTTATTGCCCAACCAACCTCTGGCCTATGAGGTTTTCTAATTAATCCGACTCAAGCATACCCCCCCATTTTTATATATAAAATATTTTTAATTGAATTGTATAAATTAATAAAAGTTAGTTATGTAATTAATAGTACAGCAATATTTTAATTTTATATTTAATTATTATAAATAAAAAATAAAATTTTTTTTAAAGTAAATTAATGAGAGTATTTATTTTTTCTCTTTTCAATTTAATAAAAGTATGATGGTCCATTCATTAAAAAATATACTAATAACTTTTTATATTTAGAAAAAAAAAGTTTCAGAAAATTTCTTGTATATAAGGATGGAGGGAGTATTCCCTTCATTTTTAAATATGAGAGAATTTTAATCAATTCATACAAGCTAAAAAAATTAGTTAATCTTAATAATTATATTTAAAATTAAAATTTTAAACTAACATGTCATTGTTATTAATGGTTAATTTTTTCTTTTAATGATATTAATAATTTTTTAATCTTAAATTATAAGATACTTTTAAAAAATTTAATGTTTTAAATTTAAAACACTTTAAGAATATTAATGTTTTATTAAATAAATTTATTTCAATGCTCAAAATATCTATTTAATGAAATGGGATATAGAGGCTATTAAAAAAGTTCAAAGAACTGTCGGCAACAAAAAAAAAGTTCAAAGAACTTCATAAATTGCAAATTCAAAACATTTTTTGCCCATCATAAATTTTTTAATGAAAGTATTTTTTTGAAAAAATTACATTCAAATCTCATAAAAAAGTTTATTATTAAGAGGTCTCAAATTTTATGTATTAATAACTTAATTAAGGATAGTGATAAATTGTTTCAAGTTATTAATACGCATGATTTGAAATTTAAGAATATTTTATAAAATTTAGGAAATTTTTTAGTAACAATTTTTTTTTCTGTGGCATTTAATGTACTTTTTACTATTTTCTTTTATATGTAACATATCTTTCGTGTGTCCTTTGGTACTGCAACAGTGCAACCCGTCAGCAGCGACAGATCCAAAGGCAAAAGGCGGGAGCAGGGATGGGCCAGACTTCCCACATCCTTTTAAAATATATTTTTCAAAAATTGTTTGTGAAAAATGACAAAATTGATTTTATGACCCCATGTTTAAAGCAGTTTAATTGTAAGAAAAAGCATAGACTAAATTAGGAAAAATTTGGAGTTAGGATAATCATTTATCTGAAACTAAGAAAGGAGAGAGGAAAGGCGGTATGGGTGTGTGACAATGAAGAATGGAGGAATGAAAAAAGTTCCAAAAATTACATCAACCAACTTATACAATGTATAAATAAGAGTAATTGGCTCTTACATCCATAGTTTTTTTTTAATACAGGGCTACGATAAAACACCGTACAAAAGGATCAAGGCCAAGTTATATTAGAAGTCATAATGCTTCTATAATTTATGGGAGACTCGTCAAATAAAGTAATATTAAAATATTTGCTTGAAGTCTTGTGAGTTGGAAAATCAGCACAACAATTAACTTCTTTGTAGATCTGTTCTAAAGTAACCTCACAATTCTTTATAATGAGATTTTTTATGTTTTTGATAATTGTTGAGAGTGGATGGCTATGGTCGAAGTTGCAATTAATCAGGGATATGGCCTCCATGGAATTAGAACAAACATTAATTTTTGAAATCTTAGCATTCTAGCAAATGTTTAGCCCTTCTAAAATTTCTATAAGCTTAGCTGCTGTGTTGGGTTGGTAACTAAGGTTTTTGAAGAATTCTTTAATCTAGTTATCCTTATTGTCATTAATAAGTCCTCCATAAGCTGTAGCCTATTATGATTGACTAAACCATCAACATCAAGTCTTGCCTACCTAGGATTTGGTGGCTTCCACTCGCTTTATGTCTAGTGTCGAATTTACACAAGCGATTGAGTTTGGATTGAAGCTACAAGTCATTTATAATTTGTTAGGTGCAAGAGCAAGCAATGTCATTGTCTAAAGTATTATCTTCAGAGATCTTCAGAGTAAACTTTCTTGCATTTTGCTTTCTATATGTTCCAACAGGCTTGGCAAAAAAGTTTCTTTCAAGGCAATTCTCTGGTAGATATGCTTCCTACTTCATTTTTAACATTCCAAAGTATGTAGTTCTACATAAGAAGAGAGAAGAAAGTATTATGTTTGGAAGGATTAACTAATTTCTCCCAAACCTCATTAGCATCCTTACAATCTTGTAAGATATGAATAGAAAAGTCAGGAGAGTTACAGTCTAGGTGATAAGTATGATACTGTGGAGTATTTCCACTAGAGAGTATGACATTTATTTGGAGACTATCCTAAGCTGCTTTCTAAAGGAAGTATTTAATCTTTTCATAAATAGGCCATTTTCAAATTTTAGACCAAATATTATAGTGCTCTTGTGCCTACCGATTTTTCATTGCTATATAAGTGGATTTAATAGAAAAGTTACCATTTAAAGAGAGCCTCTAAATTAGGAATGTCATCTTCACCATGAGTATTAGGAGGTTGAATAAGAGCAATTTTTTTTAATGACATTTGGGTGAAGGTATTGTCTTATAAGATCTAAATTCCAACCACCGTTAGGCTTGCAGAAATCCGAGAATCTTGCATGAAGAATAGAATCAGCATTATGAAAGGCATGTTTAACAAGAAGGTCAGGTAGAGAAGTCCATTTGTTATAACAAAAGGATATTGTATCTCTTTTACTAACTTTCCAACTAATGAACAACATGAAAGTGTCCCAGATTTTGCAAATGCTACTCTAGGTATAGGAGTAAGAATTATATTTAACAACCATGGGGATAATGGGCTTGCTACAATTATATTTATCTTATAGGACCTGCAAAGACAATTGGTTTTAGTAAGAAGGCTCTAATATAGCTTCATGATAAAAGTAATATTTTAGCTTTTGATATTTCTGGGGCCAAGTTCCCTAACTTTTTTAGCAGAAGTAATGCATTCCTAGGAGAGAAGGTGGGCTTTTTTGTTCCCATTAGAAGAATCCCAAAGGAAATTTTTAAATATTTTATCTAATTTTGCTAGCACATTATCTGGTAAAAGCATAGTTTGTATGATGTAGCTAGAAAGAGTCGAAAGAATAAATTTTATGAGAATAGATTTTCCTATAGTGTTGAGGTATCGACTTCTCCAATTGGCCAAATGAGAGTTCATCTTCTTAATTAAAGGCGCAAAGATAAGTTTGGTAACCTTCTCGTGAATGAGAGGAATTCCAAGATATTTTTCAAGGTTACTAGTGAGAGAAATTTCAAGTTCATCACTAATTTGTAAAGCTTTATTGATGTTAACTGACACTACTATCGAATAATACCAAAATTAATAAAAATTAAATTTTATAATAAAACACAACCTTAGTCGTCTCCCTAAGAGAGTATTTGGATGGGGTCCCTCCCCTCCCCTCATTTGTTTAGGAGAAGGAGAGCCCCTTCCCTTCCCTCCCCTCCTTTGGTTACGAGGAGGGGAGGGGAAATTTTTAAAATTTTCCCTCCCTTCCCCTCCAAAGCCTCCCCTCCAAATTGGGGGGGAGCCCCCTCCCCTCCCCTCCCCTCCCCTCCCCTTGAACCAAACAGGCCCTAAGAGTCAATAGAGTAACTATTTGAATTATGATTATGAAAAGCAAAAAAAATAGGGGGTTTTTTATAATGAATTAAAAAAATCTAAATTAAAATTAGATAAATAAAGAAAATTTAATTGAGAAAATTATCAAAAATAAGCAGCACAATCAATCACAACCCAATCACCTAAATTTAATCTTCCTCGTCTACAAATTAAATTAATTTTATTTAACTTTATTATTCTAGTTTTATTATTCATTTCTCAAATTATCATTCAAGAATTAAATAAGAAATTAAGTTATAGATTAATTGAGATCACCTTTAACCCACAACTTAACAAATGTTTCATATTAGCCACACCATAAACAAAGTATGGATAATCACCAACGCTGGGTCAAATTACTCTTATGTTATTATATCAATCGATTATAGCAAGTAAAACCTCAGATAAAATTTATAACCCAAAAATTATGTAATAAAGCTACTTTAATCAGCAATAGCAGTTAAAGCATAAAATTCAGAGGTAGCGAGAAGAAGAACAAATTGAAATAAAGTTAAAATAAAATCTTCTTTGAATATCAAAGACTCTAATTAAAATTTAGGATTATAGTTTGTAATTAATCATACCAAAAAAATTAACTATTCATAAAATTAAAAATTAAAAAATATGAGATGAGAAATTGACAAGTCATCGCTTGTATTGAAGAAAAAAAATAACAATCCCTTCTGTGGTTTATCCTGCACACGCCACCAACATTTTTTTCCATAAAAGTCGTGCCTCTGGTTCTTTTTTTTTTTTTCAATTCTCCCCCTCGTCCGTTCCATGCTTTATATATATATATATGTGCATATAGATGATGCATACAGAAAAGCCAAAGTTAATAATTAAATGATAAAACTACTTTAAGTAACCCTAATTGAAAACTACGCTAAATAATTCAAAATAAATTCAAACAAAATTTTAAAGATTTGATTCTTAATTTGATCTCCAAGCATGTCCATATTCTTCTTATCTAAAATATTCTTTATCAATATCTTCTAAATTGAATCTAAAGAATCTACACAAATAAAATAAAATTAAATAGCAGCTGTACAAAAATATTAAAGATATTATTTATATTTTAAAATCATAAATTTAGATAGTTGAAATTCCAAAACTAAATATTGGCTAATAAAATCAAATAATATCTAATTAAACTCAATTAGCTTCAAATAAATATTTAAAAGTCTAAATTAAAAAGATAAAAATATATAAAATTGTTATTTATCATTGACATTTCTAGATTAGAAAAGTTTGGAATTGCCAGTATTGATCTTTTGACTGGAAGCATTACAAAAAGCCAATAGACGTTGAAGAATGATTTGTGTTTGAGAAAGAGATAATTCTATAAAAAGCAATATCAACAAAAAATAAGTAAGAAATAGGAGGCCTATTAGGTGTTAGTGTAATTAGTTTCCATTCATTTTTATTAATGTTACTAAGAATGCAATGATTTAAACGTTCAATACAAAGAACAAAAAGATGGGGATAAAGAGGATCCCTTTGATGAATGCCATGTGAAGGAGTGAATTTTTAGTTGATTTGCCATTCCAAAGAATTTTCATTCGATTAGTGGAGATAGCAACAATAATTAATTTCCTGAAGTGACTATTTGTCTTAACGGAGATGAGTATCCTCAATGAAATTCCATAATAGTATATCAAAAGTCTTTTTAAGGTCCACCTTGAAAGTCATAAATCACTTTTTTAGTTTTGTTCCTTATAGAATGAATAATTTTTTGAACAATAACAATACTATCACTACTCTACTATCCCTGAATGAAGTTATTTTGATTATCACAAATTAAATGATTCATGCAAGCACGTAATCTCATGGAGGGAATTTGGTGATAATTTTATAGCTAACATTGTAGAGCAAAATAGGCCAGAGATCTTTCATACAAGTAGGATGACCAATCTTAAGGATCAAGGTAATGAAAATGTCATTAATCTCCCTTATAGAATTAGGTTCTCTAAAAGCCCTTTTGACCAAGTTGAAAATGTTATCCTTAAGATCATTCCAATAAGAATGAATGAATTCAGTGTTAATGCCATCGGGACCAGGGGCTTTGAATGCCCCAATATTAAAGACAACATTTTTAATTTCTTCTTTAGTCACTTCCTTATGTAAAGAGTGAAGTTGAACGAGAGATAGAGGTGGAAAGCATGTAGTAGTAGAGAGTTTAGGTCTGATATCGGTATCTTCCTTAAAGAGGCCTTTAAAGAAGGAAACAGCCATGTTCTTCAAAATATTTTGATCCTCTACCCAGTTGTCATCATCGCTTTTAAGAGATATGATCTGGTTTCTTTTCTTTCTAATGATAAATGTGGTACGAAAATTTTCATATTTTGATCTCCCCATTTAAGCCACTTACATCTAGACTTTTGAAACCAAATCATCTCTTCTTGCAAAAGAACATTGTTATAAGCTTTCCAAAGCGATTTTTCCAATTTTCCTGGGAAGTAATTATCTTTGTAGCTTTTGTTCTTATCAATTCCTTCCAATCTTCTTAAAATTCTTTTCTTTTTGGATGAAATACTATCAATTTTTTCCTTATTCTAAATAGTAAGAGAATTGGCAAAGTTAGTAGCTCCCTCCGTCTAGTTATTATTGATCCACAAATCTTTGACCATATGGAATGATTTCTCAAGCATCTAAACAGCATGACAACGAAAATATTTTGTCTGTTTCTTTATTAGAGGCTTTTTGAATAATTTTATAGGTTACGTCCACAGGTTTCCTTCTATCAATAGTCAACACTAAAGTCTTTTTCAAATCATGGTTTCTTTTTAATTTTATTTTTATTTTTAATTTTCCTTTTTTTCCAAACCTTTTTATACAGTTAGTTACAGTATGGTCTTTAACTTGATGTTTCAATTAAAAAAAAACAAAGAAAAGCATGAGAATGAGAATAAAATCCAAAAATTTGGAGTTTATAGTACTTAAGTCCACTCAAAATTTTGAAAAAATTAAGCTATAAATATTGATCCACACAATTACAAATATGAATTTTAATTATAAATTAATAATTATATTTAAAATTTAAATTTCTTATTTGAAATTAACCCTCTTGAATTTATAGGACTATTAAATTAATATTTATAATTAATTTTTTTAAAATTTTGTCAGAACTAACTATCTTATATTTATTGTTTTGAGTTTTTAATGTCAATCTATATATATATATATATATATATAATAGAAGAATAACAAGCACATCTCTATAAATGACAATTATCATTTTTTTTAAATATTACAATTTCAAAAAGCCACATAAAATTTTACTTACAAAATTATTTTTAATTCATCAATATAATTTATTTTTATTCCATCATTTCAATAATTTCTTAACCCATGATCTGATAATTTTTAATCCCACGATCCCTCTTTTAAATATGGTTAGTTTTTTAGTATTCTATCATTTTAATAACTTTCTTGCTCTACAATTTAGTTTGTAATTTTTTAATTCATGCATATAATTAAATTTAAATATAAATAGTTATTTAGATTATTCATTTTAGTAACTTCTTAACCTATGATCTAATAATTCCTGACCCCATAAATTTTCTTTTAAATATGGTTAGCTATTTAGTACTCTATCATTATAATAACTTCCCTGTTCTATGATTTAGTTTGTGATTTTTTTTAATTCATGCATATAATTAAATTTCAATATGGATAGTTTTTAAATTATTCTATCATTCCAATAACTTCTTAGCTCTATGATTCACGTAGAATTTGGTGAGAATATATATATATATATATATTATATAATAGATAAATAAGAAACACTTTTTCAAGTTTGACACGTATGAGTTTTTTTTAAATATTATAATTCTATACTATCAACATTATTATTAATTTTTAAAAATATTTTTTTAATTTATAAGATTATAATTTGAAAATGTAACTTCTCTCCCATGATCTCAAAATCTCAAATATAATTTTTCAACTAATTCACAATTTAAAATTTTACTTTTAAAAATTTTATCCTTAATATTCTCTCTCATAATCTCACATATAACTTTCTAAATATTTCCATTTCATAAATTATTTTGAATTGATATAATAATTTTATAAAAAATAATTTAAACTATTTTATTGCAAATTAAATCATATATATAAACAAATAAAAACTGAATTATAAACGTATGAATTAATAAAATAATTACATTAAATTCTTTATATGTTATTAATTAATATAATTCTCATTTATAATTTAATTAAATATATATGATTTATGAATGAGTAATTAACGAACAATTTCCTAACCCCATGATTCCTCTTTTAAATATGCTTAGTTATTCAGTATTCTATCATTCTAATAACTTTCTTGCTCTACAATTTAATTTGTAATTTTTTTATTCATGCATATAATTAAATTTAAATGTGGATAATTGTTTAGATTATTCATTCCAGTAACTTCTTAACCCATAATTTAATAATTTTCTAACCTCACGATTCCTCTTTTAGATATGGGTAGTTATTCACTATTCTATCATTCTAATAACTTCCTTGCTCTATGATTTTATTTGTGATCATTTTAATTCATGCATATAATTAAATTCAAATATGAATAGTTATTTAAATTATTCTATCATTCAAATAACTTCTAAGCTTCATGATTCACATAGAATTTGGTGAGAATGTATAATAGATGTATAAGAAACACTTTTTCAAATTTGACACGTATGAGGTTTTTTAAAATATTATAATTCTACGCTATCCACATCATTATTAATTTTTAAAAATAATTTTTTCTAATTTATAAGATTATAATTTGAAAATGTAACTTCCATGATTTGAAAATCTCAAATATAATTTTCTAATTAATTCACAATTTAAAATTTTACTTTTAAAATTTTATCCTTAATATTCTCTCTCATGATCTCAAATATAACTTTTTGAATATTACCATTTCGTAAATAATTTGAATTGGTATGATAATTTTATGAATAATAATTTAAATAATTTTATTGTAAATTAAATCATATAAATAAACTAATAAAAACTGAATTATAAACGTATGACTTAATAAAATAATTACATTAAATCTTTATATGTTATTAATTAATATAATTTTCATTTCTAATTTAATTAAATATATATGATTTATGAATTAAGTAATTAATTGATATTAAGTTAAATTCTAATATTTAAATTAAATATAATAACATAAATTTCTTGATATTTTAATGTGTCATCTCATGCAAATATGTCAAGGATAAAATGAAATTTTTATTTATGAAAATTATGTTATTATATTTAATTTAAACAATGCATCAATAGTAATTATTCCTTAACCTTTGTAAAAACAAAAATATATTTTTTAGAAGGCTGCACACATAACAAGTGTGCTTCCGCTGTTGAATGCTTCAAAGTAAACAATTTATAACACTCCAAAAATTATATTTTTTTATAACCTATAAAGAAAATTAGAAAAACATTCTAGAAGTGTAAAAACTAAAACGTCATCTAAGGTTTTTCTTATAACTATCCCACCCCATGTCTCCACCCCACTTTTCCCACCTCTCCATGCCTTTTCTTGCTAAATATGTAGTATTGCTTTGAGAACATGGGGTTGTCCTTTCCCTCACACGTTTTGAATTTGCATGGCATGCAAACTAGGAGAGGCATATATAAAAATTGCATCCCACACAATGTGAGGCAAACTCATTCATTTGTAAAATTTTCAATCATGATATTATTCTTTCAAATGACTACAAAATTTGATTGCATTCATTCCATTAATCGATCTCGTGAGGATTAAAAGATCAAAGCGCACATTGTTCGATTGTGGTCCATTTCTCCTCATGCTATTCTAAACGAGCTTACATCACTTGAGATGGTTTTGCAGGATGAATCTGTGTGTTGCATTCTAATGTTTTGAATATTCTATGATTCATAATAGACTAATCAATTCCTTATAAAACCTTATTTTTATATTTTCCACTTGCATTTTTTTTAGGTATTACATGGGTTTTATTATCTATGACCGATTTACTCATTAATGAAAAAAAGGCACACCTTCATTTACCTCTCTCCTGTATATATTACCTCATGCTTAAATGAATTGTTGAACATTCATTCATGTTAAATATATTGTATATTATATAAGATGTATTTCATTTGTGTATGTTATAATTTCACACCTATGTCTTTTTTAGTACATTCACATCCATTATATTTAAGAAATGTTTTTTACATGTATATTTAAATGAATGCATGTGTATGTGTGTTGATTGAGTATTGGTGGAATCTTATTTGAAATATGGTCAAGAACAAAATGTAATTACTTCTCTCAATAAAAATTTAAATCTTAATTCATCACATTGTGAATATATTTATATTGTAATTTTTTTATTATTGCAATAACATCATATATTTTTAATTATTTTAAAATATACTTCTGATTATAACTTTATTTAAGTAACTTCATTCAGTAATCCAAGTTGAATTAAAAATTATTATAATTCTTATAAGAGGACTTGTGCATTGCACGGGTGAAATGCTAGTTTCCTTTTTTTAAAAAAAAAAAAAAATAGGAGTACTTGGCTGGGAGTGTCATGTGTGAAACGAGAAGAGAGAAAGAGTGGCGTGAGAGAGAAAGAAGAAAAGGCAAATTGACCTCTATTGTAAGTTTACAAGCTTCTAAGAGCCTAAATTTATTATTTATGCAACCCTTTCAACTTTTAAAAGAGGTTCAATCTAGTTTCTACCATTTAAAAAAAATTAACTATTAATTAATTAAAAAAATGATAGTAGAGGACTTCAGAAAAATAAAAAGGAACCAATCAAATTTTTTGATCCTTTTTTGTAATTTTTTGAATCATTTTTTCATAATTTTTAGGTCCTTTTATTGTTATGTTTTGGTTAACTAACGATTAAATTTAACTTGTATTAATTATAGATGTCAAATTTTATCATTTTTTAAAGTTAAAAGAGAACATAACATAAATAATGAATTCTAAACGTTAAATGCTTTTGAATCTATAATTTAGATATTAATCTACTATTTTATCCCAAAAAAAAAAAAAGAATTGAGTGTGTGAGTGTGGCCTGAGGAGGAAGAGAGTGTGAGAAGAGAAAGAAAGAGATAATGAGAGTTTAGTGAAAATTATAGCAAGTTTTTAAAATAAAAATTTCCTTTTCAGTTGAGTCCTTCCCTTCCTCCATCCTTTAATTCCTACATTAATTATACCACATATATATGAAACTCTAAATACTCATTCCGTTGTTAAATGAAGCAAATTTTAATTAAGTTTAAGAAAGTTGATTAAATATAATAATCATGTTTAAAATTTAAAATTTTAACTAAATTATCTTTATAAGTAGTGAAACAAGTTTGTCTCATGAAAAAAAAATTAGGAGGAACATTTTTTAAAAAAATATTAAATGTTAAGAAAAACAATAGTGAAACACATGCTATTTTTTCATATTATAAAAAAAATAGAGTGATTATGTTACTGCCCATTAGTATATTAATATATTAATATCAACAATATGGTGCAGATGTAAGGAGTTTAAGATGTATGACTTTTTTATTACTCGAGAAATATTAATAACAAATCACATTATTTACAACTTATTTATATATAATTTCATGTAAGGGTTAGGCCACCACCTGGCTAGGGAAGGCCCATCTAAAGTCACAGTTTAAGATTGATAGAATGTTGACATAAATATAAATTAATATTCTCCTTTAATTTTAAGATATATTTATTTTTTGTTAGAGACATTTTATGTCAGGCAGTTTTAAATTTTACAGAATAAAATATAGAATGGAATAATTGTAACAATCCATTCCAGAAAGTAATCGTAATTTTAATTACTTTAATAGAGTTAATTGATTATTGATGGTAGGAAGGAGACTTGGATGAGGAGAGCATTGTTAGGAATGTACTGAAAACTATGCCAATTATTAAACCGGTTGAAATATTGAGTTAATGATCAATTGTCTAACAGGGGGGTTAAACTGGGTTCAAACCGATTTTATGTAAATTAATTTATTTTTAATTTTACATAGAGTATTTCAAATAAAAATTTTTAAGAATAAACAATATAATATTAAAAAAATCACATGATAAAAAGATTATGGTAACAAAAAAGTTTTACAATTATATAAATTTAATTAATACAAGTTAAAATGTGTATGGTGAGTGATAACAAGAAATGTGTGTGCCTAGATGTGAGTATAATTATGCACCAAACGCTTGCTTGAATAAAAGATAAAGCTAACAGCAATAGTCCCTTGTTGGTCATTTCGAACATGTTTGGAAACCTGTTCTAAATAAAAAAAATCTGTTTGATAATATATTTTTAAAAAGTATTTTAAAAAATAAAAAATAAAATATTATTTTGAAGAACAAAAAAATGAAACAACTTTTAAATGTTCTGTGATTATTGTTTTGAAGAATAAGGGAGAATAAAAAAACACCTATTTTTGTTATTTTTTTGTTCTCAAAACATCAGTTTTCAGAACAATAAAATAAAAATAGTTTCAACAGTCCCATTTCTTTCTGTTTTTTTTTGAAGGGAGAATGGTAGATATGTTTTAAAAGAATTAATTAATTTAAATTAAATTTTAAGTATCAAATTTCATGAATTTATAAGTTCAACTTTCAATTTTACAATTTCATTGTAATGAATTTATAACTTATTTTTTAAAATTTTAACATAGTTGAATAATATATGAATTTGTTTTTCCTTTTAAAATTTAAAATATAAGTTATAAATTTATCATAATAAAATTATAAAATTAAAAACCAAACTTGTAAATTCCTTTAGCTTGATTTTTAAAACTTAATTTAAATTAATTGATCACTTTAAAACCTATTTGTTATTCTCCATTTTTTTATGGGAAATAACTAAGGCAAGGCTAGGTAGTAGAAACTAGCTTGCACAAGTATGGGGAGGGGGAGTGTAACCTATTTAGGTTGAACGGGTTATTATGGTTTATTTCAAGTCAATTTGGATTATTCTAAGTCAATTCAAATCTAGTTTAACTTTTTAATTGAATTGGATAAGTAGTCGATTTATCATATTATTGATTTAATTAGTTAGTCTAGTTTTTATCCCACGATTATTAGCATCATGTCTATGGTTTTATTAAAATTTGATTTCACCTTTTACCAATTTTTTTTATTAGACCTATTAAATATTATATTTTTCTTGTTCTTTTTATAAATCATTTTAAAAATTTAATAAATGTTTACTTTTACTAATATTAGTGTGTGTATATTGATAACATGTTTTTTATATTAACATCTAATGAGAGGTAGACGAAAAAAGTTTATATAAAAAATCAATAAAATATTTTATAAATAAAATTAAACAAATAGGATTAGAATGAATACATTTTTGTCCCTTTTTGAAAAGCTGTCAAATTACTTGGTTTGTTAAAAAATATATCAATGTTTCAATTTATATCCTCATTAACCAAAGAAATATAATGTTTATATTTTGTGCCATCCACATTCAATTGGGGTTGGCTTAGGTGCAAGAAAGCTATTAAAATTATAGTGATAAAAAAGAAACGTCATTTGATATTCCAATTAAGCATCTTATAACTTATATAAGTTTTTATTTTTATTTTTGAAATACATAAATTTTTTGCAACCATTCTTGTAGATTTACGAATAACTTTATATAAAAAAATAAACAATTTCAATAGAAAATAAGAGGGAATGAGAGACAATGAGACAATTTTATTCTATATTTTTAATTTCACTTCGGTTTTCTTGGTCTGAAATGAATTTTAAGAATTTAAGGGGCCTTTTTTATTAATGAATTTTAAGAACTTAAGGGGCTGTGGACTAGGGGTTTAAAATAAAATTTTCGCCAATTTTTTTTAATCAAAGAATCCAAAATCAATAAAAGTAACGAATTCAACTTTGGGAAAATTTCATTTGTGACCCTTTGATTACACTTAATAAAAAAAATGTCCCTTAGAAAAAATTTACTTCAAACTAGGGAAATTAAAGTGAAATGAAAATGCAAAATAAAATTACCTCATTGAATCATTGTCCCTCATTCCCTCTAATTTTTTAATAAAATTATTTATTTTCCTATATAAAATTATTCAATAATAATACAAACAATTCTTATAAATCAATGAACCATTTAATGTAAGGAAATGAACAACTTTACTTAAGGAAATAGACAACTTATTTTATCATATTTAAAACATACTTAAAACATTTGAAATAAAATTAAGATTCAATAATAATACAAACACTTTTTGTAGGTTAATGAATAATTTTTTAATAGAGAAATGAATAATTTTTGAAAAGAATCAAAGAGAATGAGGAATAATAAGATAATTTTACTTTGTGTTTTAATTTTATTTCAGTACCCTTGATCTGAAGCGAATTTTACAGCGTTTAAGAACCCTTCTTTATCGTCAAATGTAGGCAAGGGTTTTAAATGACATTCTCGCTTTACCTTTCCTACATTAAATGCTTTCTTCATGTCATTTAGATATTTTGGACCGAAAAAGAGCAGTTTGATCGATCACTTTGCAGCAGTTTATAGCCCATAGCTCCCTAATTTCATTCCTATGCAACTCACAAAAGCAGCGTCACTTGCCTCCGCCTCCAGCTATAACGCCTTACATGGAGTCCGCAGAAGACGACCTCCGACGGCCGATCTTGAACTCAACTTCGTCGCCGACGGCGGTTCAGGAGGAACAGGCAGAGCCTAACGGTGGTGGAGCTCACGTAGTTGATTCCAGACTGGAAAATGTTCTCTCAGACACCAACCTGACGTGGTTCAAGAAGTTCCGATCAGCGACGTGGATTGAGCTGAACCTTCTCTCCCGCCTCGCAGGTCCGGCCATCTTCGTCTACCTCATCAACAACCTCATGTCCAGCGCCACAAGAGCTTTCGCCGGCCACCTCGGCAACCTCGAGTACGCCGCTGCCAACCTTGGCAACAGTGGCGTTCAGCTCTTCGCTTACGGCGTCATGGTATGTCACTCGATATTAATTCTCTGTTCATTTAAGACTCCTTTTGGTATCGTACTCCTATCGCTTCAATAATAATTACTCTTTTTAACTTCAATTTAAAATATAAGCATTTTCTTTCCACCAGTTGAGTTACATGTTTGTTGATATATATATTATAGATAGATACGAACTGTGTGGCGTATGCTAAAATGACAAAATTTTCTAAATTATTTTGCAGTTAGGTATGGGAAGTGCGGTAGAGACACTGTGTGGGCAAGCCTACGGTGCACACAAGTATGAAATGCTAGGTGTGTACATGCAAAGGGCAACCGTAGTGCTGACCCTCACTGGGATTCCAATAACCTTGGTTTACATATTCTGCAAGCAAATCCTGCTCTTGATCGGTGAATCGGCGGCTCTATCGTCGGCGGCTGCGATCTTCGTGTACGGCCTGATCCCGCAGATCTACGCTTACGCCGTGAACTTCCCCATACAGAAGTTCCTCCAGGCGCAGAGCATTGTAGCTCCTAGCACTTACATTTCCGCGGCCACGCTCGTGCTTCACATGTTGCTCAGTTGGGTGGTGGTCTTCCAATTGGGTTTGGGCCTAATTGGGGCCTCTTTGGTGCTGAGCCTGTCTTGGTGGATCATAGTGGTGGCCCAATTTGTGTACATTGTAATGTCTCGGAAGTGCAGGCACACGTGGACTGGGCTTAGCTTTCAGGCCTTTCATGGGCTCTGGGCTTTTACGAAACTATCGGCGGCTTCCGCCGTCATGCTGTGTCTTGAGATTTGGTATTTTCAGGTGCTTGTGCTGATCACTGGGTTGCTTGATGATTCTGAGCTTGCCCTCGATGCTATCTCTGTTTGGTAAGCTTTTTGATTATCAATCAGCCTCAAGACATTTTTTTTTAAAAAAATAAAAGTGCCTTTCGGTTTTTGTTTACACGAAGTTTCTTCACATTTAAGGTTGTTGGATGCCTTCCATTGGCATGTATAGAAAAGTTTTAGTATTATTTACGACATGAAGACAAAAACATGAGAGGATGAGGCAGCTTATTACTCTCTCCGTCTCTCCATTTAAAATTTTAAGACATTTTTAATTAATTTTGACTCTGAAAAAAATACAGTTAACATGGTTAAAATTTACATACTATTATCATTTTCATGTTGGTCCTTATTTAATAGAAAAATTATATCACAATAAATATGAAAATTTCATTCATTTCAAATATTTATTAATAATATTTTTGAAAAAAAAACCTCATTAATTATTTATTGAAAACACCAAAATACTTTATATTTTTAAACATGATATCTCTAAAAAAAAATGCTATATAATTTTAAATAAAGGGAACAATTTGATGTTGCACCAACAATAAGAATAATGTATCTGTGTGTGTGTGTGTGTGTGTGTGTGTGTGAATTGAGAGGAGATGAAGCTAGTGTTGTGGGAAATTGAACCTACGACCACCCTTTGTACAGGGGATCACTTTGCCACTGGGGCAATGCTCCAAGTGCAGCATGTTGTATCTCTAATCATTCGAAGACTGATAAATTAATATGTAATGCCAACCACTACACGACAAACGTGTAATTTATTTAATCGTGGATCATCATGAATTGGAGGAAGAATTACTATGAAATCCCACAAGATGTATTATTTGTCATTTTCTTTTATTAAGTTTTCAATAAACTTTATAGTATTTAAATACGTTGTGTAAGAATTATGTGTAGAAATGAGTAACATTATTTAGATTAGCTGAATCAAAACACAAAAGAATGTTACTTAGAGGGAGTAATATTATTTAGATGTTATCCCCTTGGCTGCGTTTTGGAATGTAGAAATGAGTTCCAGGGGAAAAGGTGAGAAATTTACATGTTTGTGTTGCTAATTTTTCCCTTATGAAATATTCTGACAATCTAAATATGAGAGTTAAAAGGGTGGGGGTGACGTAATGTGGGTTTTGTGGTGGCAGCATGGCAATAGCAGGACTGTTGCTTCAGATTGGAATTGGATTTAACGCAGCAGCAAGGTGAGTGAATAAGGAGTCATGTTTGAGCAATGAATTAGATCCTTAAAGAAGAAGAGTTGATGATTGAGAATGACGGTGAACGTGTGTGTGTGGGTGCGTAACAGTGTGAGGGTGAGCAATGAATTAGGGGCTGGGAATCCAAGAGCAGCCAAATTCTCGGTGGTGATTGTGAACGTAGTGTCGTTCGTGGTAGCTGTGATCGAAGCCATTGTCGTGCTTGCTCTTCGCCATGTCATCAGCTACGTCTTCACCGAAGGCCAAACCGTGGCCAACGCCGTCTCTGACCTCTGCCCTTTTTTGGCCGTCACCCTCATCCTCAATGGCATTCAACCTGTTTTGTCCGGTAACTCTCCTCCCTCCCGCCCTCCTTTCTTACTTTATGTTAACTTTATTACCTCAACTCATATAAATCAGATAAAATTTAAGTAAAGTAACTTGTGTACTTGAAAAATCTATGACTGATCATAAATATGTCAAGTATAGGTAGACTCACAACTCACTAAACCCTCATAATTTGTAGAGAGCTTGGAGATAATGGTGATCGTATCGTGTGTTTTAATTATTGACCGATCGACTTATATGAACTAAATCAATAACCGTTTTAATAAATTAATTAATTATTTAATCTCACATTATCCTTGACTCAATTAGTTAAGAAATAGAGAATAACTACCGATTACAAGATTATAGGTTGAGCCTTTGCCTATTAAATTCACTTGTATGGTTTACCTATTATGATCCACACAAGATTATAAAGATTCATATATATGGGCTTATTAATTAATACAAATTCATAAATATTTATAAGTATTCCAACACTTTATTTATGCTAGCTTTTATGGGTATATATATGTCCACTTAAACTCTCACATAATATAAAACTGGATATAATAACAAATAAAATAATAAAGTTAAATGATTATGAAATTTAAATTTTGAAATTTTGAGTTAAGATATGGTGCTTTTTGCCCATTTATTTTCTCTCTATTCAAACGATCACTTTCCATTCCTGAGAATTACTTCTTCCTCCATCCTCAAATAATTAACTATTATATTTATTATCATCATATATTGGTGACCCAGAGAATGTTGTTTTTTTGGTTGGTGAAGGGGTGGCTGTTGGGTGTGGATGGCAAGTCGTGGTGGCTTATGTAAACGTGGGGTGTTATTATGTGGTTGGGGTTCCCCTCGGTTGTCTTTTGGGCTTCAAGTTCAACCTTGGCATTAAGGTATTCCTCTCCTGTTGTTCTTTTTATACCTTTTTATTTGTAAATTGCTTGTCTTATAATTTTCTCCCCAACAATCAACATATGTATGTTTCCACCAACTTATACTGATGATAACTATAAAGCTCAGCTGTTGGGATACCAATTAAAGTTGATGTAAGTGTTAGAAGTTCTGATAACTTAAGTCAGTGTTTGAAGATTCGAATATTAATTCTTGTATAAATTATAATTTAGCTATAAGAGGTTCATTTTTATTGATGTTGAAGTCTTTTTTTAAAAAAAGATGTTACTGGATTATAATATTCCATCTAGATCTTAGGAGAATTAGAGTTGTTATTGCATCAAAGATACGTAGCCTGAAGGGTCAAAGTGAATTACTTGCAGGGAATATGGTCTGGCATGATCGGTGGAACTTTGATGCAGACTTTCATTCTTGTATGGATCACTTCTCGCACTGATTGGAATCACGAGGTAATCTGCCAATTCTCATTGTGTTTGTGTGGGAGAGTTAGCGAGAAACTTTCGGCCCAATATTAATATGTTGGGCTTTTACACCCAATGGAGTGGGCCCAGCCCAATATGAAACTGATGAGTGATCGAAACTACAGGTGGTTAAAGCTCAGAATCGAGTTCGAAAGTGGGAAGATAAGAAAGAAGGTGAGCATGAGCAGCAGGGTTGATTCCCATAGTCACTGAGATTCCTCTATTTTGTCATTGTATTAATTTTATTGCCCACAACAAATAAACCTCATTATCTTAATGTTATTGGTTGTTAGACAATTTTTTAAAGAAAAGCATAACACGAAAAAAAAAATTCTTCGTGATGGCCACTGATGGTCTATGGAGATCTGGTATTAGTGACACATAAAATGCTTCTTGATATTTCATCCATTTAATTTTTTTATATGGTCCGTATATTCATTATTACCATATAAAGCTCTTGAAAATTAGATCATGAAATGACCGCATGAATAATATATTTATTTTAATATCACAACTATAGTGATCTTATATTATTTAGTTTGGAAAAATTTATCATTTATCTTCAATATCTAGAGAGATATAATCTCTATTGTCAATAAAGCCTATTTCTTATGCTTTTAAAAAAGAACAGAGAAAATTGGGTGCATATATAAGGACAAAGTATTGAGAGGGTCCATTTTCTTGGTAAAGCATGAAGCCCATTGGGTTGTCTTAGATTCTTTTCATTGATAGCCTTTGTCATTACAAAATGGGTCCTTTATTCTTATTATCAATGCATGCATTCAATGATGGGGAGGAAAAATAATGTGAAAGGATATCAAGCAACATGAAGCTGCGATAAGACGCCAAGAAATACAGTCATGGAAGATTAAAGATTAAAGCTTAGCTACCAACCATCATGTAGTTTAGCTGACAGGGAGCTGTGCTAATTTAACAAGTAATCTTGAATTCAAGTCATAACTAAGTTGTATTAAATAATTGTTAAAAAAGTTTTGTCACTTTTATGATCCTTACCCACTCTACCTAGATTTTTTTTTTTTAGAATTGAAAGCCACAAATAAACCGTGCTAATTAACAAGATGAATCATGTCAATATATAAAAGATTACAACAACCAAACGGCAAGATATCAAAAATCTAAACATATAAATTGTCAGCAGGGGTTTGATGAGATAATCAATCTGCGCATTTGTTTGCCTTCTTGAAAATATGATCAAATGTATTGTCCAATCTTGCATGATAAAATCTCTAATTTTATTGATAATGAAAAAAGTGGATGAATAATAAAGAACTCATTGTGAATTAATAAGAAAACTTCTCTAGATTCAGGGTAGACATTAGTTTTGCCAAACTTTTCAGCCCAGCAAATGTTTAATCCTTTCAAGATGCCCATAAACTCAATTATTGTACTTGGATAATGTCCAAGGTATTTAAAGTAGCCTTTAATTCAATTATCTTGGTTGTTTTGAATGGGACCACCTCAACTAGTTGCACCGTGAATGTTAACAAAGCCATCATTATCCAACCTAACCTATCTTTCTTCGGGGGAAAACCATCTAGCTGTTGCTCTATTGTCCTTCTAAAATAACAAGTTGATTTTAGTTTGAAGATATTGGTCTCTGAGTATCTTCTGAATGTTGTTGAAAGCAATGTCTTTGTCTTCGATGTCTTCTTTAGAATATATATTTTTACACCTTTCTTTCCATATGTTCCAACACACATAGGTATAGAGTCTCTGCCAAAAGGTTTTCCTTGCACATGCATTGCCTGCATTCTTTGCATTTCAAATCATCCAATCCTGTAAAGGAAGAGTAAAGAAAGTGTTAAGTTTAGATTGTTTAACTAGTTTTATTCAAACCTTTTTAAATTTTTTGCAATATTTTAATAATTGAATAATAGAATTCAAAGAGTTACACCTAAAAGAGTATATCCTGATACAATAATTACCTCCATTAGAACATGTGAATTTGGGTAGAACTCAAAGAGTTGCACTTAATATTTAAACTCGGCCTAGATTTTAGTTGGAGTCTAATATGATTTCTAGATGCTAATAGTTTGAGCCTGGCTCTTTCTTCATTAGTAGTATAGCCAACATTTGAGTGTCAAATTAGGGACTAATTGAACACAATCACCATGGAAATCAATGAAAGTGGAAGGTACACACACACACAATTTTTATATTTCTATATATAAAGCATTTTTAATAGAATTTTATATATTAATAAAAATTTGTTATTTAGTTGAGATCATATTAAATCAAAATAATTTTTAAATTTTGCCCCTAATAAGTTCAATTAACATCATAGTAGTGACGGGTAAAGAATACAATTAATATTTCTTCCCTTTTTTAAAGCCAAGGGCAAAATTGTATAAGTATTAAAAAATATCATAACATTTTTTATATTTAAAAATAAAATAAACTTATAAAAAATACCTTATATATAGTGACGAGAGAGAGTATATGTATAGCAGTATATTTTTTTTATATATTACACATCAAATATGCCTCAAAACATGATTAGGCATTAAATATTTTATAGGTAATGCTATGAAAATTCAGGGGCAATGAGCTAGCTTCATTAAAGCAGACAATAAAAAAGACGGAGAGAGTTGACTCGGAGTGGTCTGCATTAATTCAACGTGAAAGCAATGCATGAACCTCGCATTTTCACAGATTCAACTCTCTTATTTTTTTATATATATAGTTGCCGAGAAATCAGAATAAATCCGAACCAGAAATTAATTATAGCTGTTTCGTCTGAAAGGGGCAACTCGATCCATTAATTTTGCAAGGCAGGGGGGAAAATAAAATGAACATTTTATATGTACAGAACGTTAATATGGTGTGACTGAGATGAGACTAGTCCATGAAAATACAAGATGAATTATTAGGTTAGACTCTGGTTTATTTGCTAATTAAGTTATTAGGGTGCCGTTAATTGCTTGCAAGCAAAGATATGAAAATGTAAATTATTTAATTATCAGAGAGAAAGAGAGAGAGAGAGAGAGACACACACACACATGCAGTTCATTATCGTAGCTGGATCCACTCAGAACTGTCATAACATTAGCTGACTCTCCACAGAACAATGATCACTTGTGTGTGTGTGTATACACATTCCTCCCTTAGATGCCCTCCCAAATCGTGATATACGTATACTCCTTCTGATTCTGAATGTATATATATATATATATATATATATAATCAATTTACACAGTTTATGAAAGTTAATTAAGTGTAGTAATTATGTTTAAAAAAGAATTAAATTATCCATTAATTTAAAATGGAAGTTATTATATATCTGAGAAATCATGATTGACGTCAAGTCAAAATGTAGCAAGTGGATAAGCTACAGACCAGATGGCGTAAAAAAAAAAAAATATATACACACACATATAGTTTTATAATTAATCTTATTTTCATATGCATAATTGCATCCACCATCAGAGTGCATGATGTGTGTGTGTAATTTATGACTTAACCATTAGTGCACCGACTACTCTATAATTGTCATAATTAATCAGACGTCACGTGTCAAGATTTCAAGTCTCATCCTATCCCCTCAGACTCCATAAATGCAAGAAATTAAACCTGCCGATAATATAAAACTAATTTCAAAAATAACACTAATCGAAGCTACATGCATGCTGCTTCACAACATTACGAAAAGCTGTAAAAGCAGCCCCACAAAGTATCGCCAGTGTTGCACGTTCATTCGCCTTGAAATTTAATCCAAATTATACATACACACACTTATATCTGCATCAGTTTTAAATTAAACTCACTATATATATATATATAACGAAATTGTAGACAGAGAAAAGGGAGAAAAAAAAAACAGAGACATGGGCGTGTAAATTAAGGGGGGAATTGAATTACTCATACAAAACTCTACCGTGATGTTGTTATAAACTCTTTCACGATAATTAATAAAGAAACAGTTTATTCAATATTTTATCCAAAAAAAAAAACTTAGTCAATCTTTAAAGAGAGATCAACCAACGCCAAACCTATGAGGTGAGTTAATGAGAAAAATTAAAGGAAATTATTAAAAAAAAAAAACCCACCTATTTTGGAACCGGTTGTGACAACAATTAGTTTAGAAGTCACTAAACTGGTTGTGACTACAAGAAGTTTAGAAAGGCAATATATTTTTAAACTTGTGATCATAGTCGATCTAGAAAATGAATTTTTTTTCCTTTATTTCTTATTTTTGGGCACTTTCTAAATTGGTTACGTATAGAAATTTATCCTTCAAACCGGTTTAGGAAACCATTTTCATCAAATTTAGAGAACGTTTTTTTTTTTTTTGGGTACTAGGCCCAACCTCAATACAAAGTAAATATAAATATATGACTCTCAAATGGTTGTTTTTGTTGTCAACAAACTAGGTAATTAGTAACAAACTAATTACCTAAACTACTTCAACCTTCTAACAAACCTTCCCCTAATTACCTGATAGATTATATAACTTTGAGAGATCTTTCATACAACTAGACATAAATTGAAGAAACTTCCACAAATCCACTCGATCTCTTTCATCATAATGCAGTCTTACATTCCTTCATTCAGATGCAGTTCATTGTATTTGTATAGAATTAAGCAGTACATAACAAACCCTCTAGTATTAGGTTGCTGATCTAAGAAACATATATAGATTCTATGACAGAAAAAACAGACACCAGATCTGCTATATATATCAGACGCATATGAGACTCGATAATAATACCAAACAGATCATGACTAGGATGATTTGAACAAATAAGGTTGTTGGGTTGGTGATGGAGCAAATAATGTCCTCCAAGTCTTCAGGTGTGCGATGAAGTGTTCATGAAAGCCAGATTTAGCAGAAGAAACAGAAGACAGAATCTTGTTTCTGAATCTCTTGCCTATCTTCACCTTCAGCTTCGATATTCTGATCCTCAACGACCACGACGATGCTTTTCGTCTAGAATCAGCTCGCTCCATCACCTTGTAGATCAGGAACTGTGCTCTTCTGTGCTTTCTCTCCTCTGGGTCTTCCTTCTCCATCTTTGAGTAGCCATACGGCTTCCTAATTGACAGAGCCATTATTGAGTACTCTTTTTTTTCAAGAACAAGACACAGAAGAAGGCAAATGATCATATGTGAAGCCAAGACGACGGGATTGAATTTGATATATAGAGGGGTCTTTCTATTTTTTTAAATTTTGTTTATATAATTTGTGTTCCTGAAATTAAATATGTATATCCCCAAACCAAAGTGAATAAATATTAGAGCTATTTATTAACAAGTTATATAGGGTTGAAGGTGGCGTCATGCGGTGATGAAGCATGGCATGTGGACTGTGGACTAATGTTTTAATAGAGAAATAATGGAGGTGATGATTGATCTGTTCTTGAACTGGGCTTGCTTAATCAAACTAATTAATAAACTTGCACTAATTAATGATGAGGTGCTTGGTTCAAATACTTAAAGAAGTTGAATCAGCTTATTCTAGATCTTGAGTTATTATTGTTGGTAATAACAAATATAAAACACTTCTAACATATTCCATCAAAATTGAAAAAAATTTTAAAACTCATTAAGTGTGTTTAAAAAGTTATTAAATTTTTTATTTTATTCCTATTAAATATATATATTTTAATAATATATTTTTTTCTTACACCAACATTTAATAGAGGTAAAAAGAAAAAATTTTTGAAAAATAATTAATGAGATGATTTATAATTAGGACAAACAAATCCTTCTCTCTTTGTTGGGAGTGGAATAGGCTACGCTCCTATCAGGCAGCCTACGGCCTAGCCTAACCTATTTAGCTAAGCCTTTTCAATAAAGCAGGTATATTTTTAAAGCTTGAGCCTATTTAAACCTTTTTATTTAATTTATATATTATATTTAAATTTATGCTCTCCTTGTTGAATGATTGAGCCTTATTAATGATTTAATTAGGCTTAAAATCTAGTGAAGGCTCTTCAAAACCTATCTCTTTTGCTATTTTAAGTAAACCTTTAAAAATGCCTTTTCAGACTCGATCTGGCTTATGACAAGCTTAGACCTTAGCCTAAAAAAGAGCTTATATATATGCTCAAGTCTTAAGTCTTTATTTTAGGCTCAAGCCTTTTTAAACAAGACCTAACTTATTTCCATGTTTACTTTTTGCCCAACGCCTTTATTTTAGGCTCAAGCCTTTTTAAACAAGACCTAACTTATTTCCATGTCTACTTTTTGCCCAATAAATAGGATAGGAGGGAGTAATAACAAAATGTACTAAATGTTAGGCATCTTTCAATTCATAAGAAAATCAGGAAATTGATTGATTGTTCTTCTCATTAAGTTAGTAGAAATTAAAGAAAGGTTGAAGAAAATATGGTTGTATGATTGACATTTTAGTCTTTCTTCAAACCTACATAATTTCTTTAAATTTATATTTTAGAAAAACATAATGTTTGCACCTAAATTGTGAACATGGAGGCCCTACTCTAATTCAATTTAATTGACTTTAAAATAATTATATGAAGAAAAAGAATATTTATGAAATCTTAGCCATTAAGTCAAGACCATTACCCATAATGAGTGAATATAATGAAAGAAGTGCTTTTTAAATTCAAGGAAAGTGGCGATCATGAAACTTGAGCACCAAATCAAGAGCATGTATAAATAGAGGAGCTCTCTTTCAACAATCATCATCAGCATCAACAAACTACTAGTCTCAGACTCTACGTCTGTTACTTTATTTTTTTATCATGTAACTTTAATCTTTATTTTTCGTTGTACGGTCGGCATAGCTCGTCACTCTTTTTCTTTAATTAATGCATTTCTGCTTTGCTGCATCTACATTAGTGTTCTTCACTTCGCATTCTCACATTCAAGTGAACTGTGACAAGGTAGCCCGGGTGCCCCACGTTTAATTAGAAGCCAGGTTCTTTCATCCTCTTGAGACTCCTCGTTTCTGGCACGCCTCGTGACTCCACGCCTTAATTGTTTATTTTTACGAACACATAACGTTAAATATCTGTACTTTACTTAAGTTTTGTTATAGGTTCTTATACTTTTATTTTTCAATGTTGGTTCTTATAACACTACTCATGAAGAGATTTAAAACATTAAAAAATAAAAGTGTAGGGATTTAAAATATTAAAAAAATTGTAGGGATCTATAACAAAACTCAGGTAAAGTGCAATGACTTATATTATGTTTTTTCTTTTATTTTTGAGAATTTGATATTTCAATGGGTACTCTACTTTTATTTAATATATAGACCATTCATGCAATGCAAAATAACAAAATTATTTAACCGAAATGATTAAACAAGTTGTTAGACTTTAGTTGTGAGTTAGACGTTGAAAAGCAAAAACATCACATCATGGCGGACATAAACCCGCTTTTATTTTGGCAACCAAGGTAGAATAAACTGACGGTTCTTCAGTTTTTAATTTCTCCCCATAGATTTCGATCACAGTTAAAGAACTGCTTTTTTGGTGTAATTTTTTATACCCAAAAGAAATTAAGATTTTCCCTGAATATTAACTTTTTAAGATTAATTTTAGATAGACTATAGGTTGAATTCTAAATATTACTAAAGTCAACATACGGCTTGAAAAAGAAAGTAATAGTTTTTTAATACACATTTGACCGGGTCAGATTATAGTATTGTTAAGTTTAATTAAAAATAGCTCTTTCAAAAATATTTTTTGCATTTAGGTAAATTTGAACCTGAAACATCATGTTTAAGTGGATATAGCCTTTTTTTTACCATGTCTACATTGGCATTATTAAAGTAATGTTTGATAAAGAAAATCACTTATAAAATAGGATCAGATCCACAAATTTAGAATCACTCATAAAGAAATTTGAATCTTCTGTTTTGTTTCTTATTAAAAAAAAGAATTATTACAACTTTTAATCACATGTGATTCAGTGATTGCGTTTAAAGTCACCTAACTCTATTTAAATTAATTTTAAGAAGAAAACTCATACAACTTGACAAACAAATGTACACCAGGAAAAAATAAGTAATTTAATCTGGTTAGTTAAAAGAGATAACAATGCCGCATATGAGGGCTGTTGATTAAGCTGATTATTATATACACTCATCATCTAATTAACTATATATTAGTATATCATATAAGCTATACATTATTAACATTTGAAGAAGGTTCGTTCACTGAAATAATTGCCAATTGAATATTGATCCAAGGCCCACAAAAGGTTAGTCAAGTTAGCAAGTATTCGGCCTATGATTTTTAAGTTGTGTATTTAAATTTTATTATTGATGTAAAGATCTTGTTGGTTGGCAATATATAAACACTCTATAAGCTTAAAAACATACCTTAATCCTGATAAAGCTCTTAATTCAAACTCACCTATGCTTTATGTTAATAAAAAAGATCAAATAAAAAAATTTGTTCTTAAATTATAAATTAAAGAGCATTTGGGATCTTAAATTTATTTTTGGTGTAGTGTTCTTTTTTAACATTTCAAAATGATACAATATGGCTCCTATTGTAAATAAATGTTATCTTTGATGATTAGTTAACTAAAAAATTATAGAAAAAAGCTAAAAAAATTACAAAAAAGGATTCAATAAGAAGACTAATAACTTTTTTGTAATTTTCTTAGTTCTTTTTTGAGATTTTTTTTATAATTCTTTTGTCAACTAACAATCAATATTAACATTTAATAACAGTAAGAATAATATTGCATCGCTTTTGAAATGTTAAATGAAAACATTGTATAAAAATAAGTTTAGGATTTTCGATATTTCTGGACCTAAAGCATATATAATTGATTGTATAAATTAAAGATGTAATGGGAAGGGGATTTTCATAAATCACCGACCTAGAAGCATTCATTAAATCTTGCTAGCTTCGATCACTACATCAATTAGGTGCATATTGTCGTACCAGGTTTAAATGTAGGATTGCATGTGGCTTGCTTAATATGAACCAGACCCAATTTCCACGCGTTTCTACAGAGCATCTTTTAAACTTAATTAACAGAATGATTATGACACATGTTATATTAGTGGTAGAATTAATGTAAAAATTTATACTAGGGAATAATAACATTACTATGAAGTGGAATACTATATTAAAAAGTAAAATTCTAATACACAGACATATAGTACCTGTGAGATACATAGTGATGTGCAATGTGATATCTCTTACCAAGCACCACTAATATCTATATAATTGATCAATATTCAATATAATTCTTATAGTCATAAAAAATTTGTTATTTATGAACTATAAATAATGTGACTCGCCTTCAATTTAATATAAACATATGGGTTTTTGAAACAGTTTTATACTTCCATTCAAAATGCAAGAGCTTATACTTAAGGGTTAAAAGGGAAAAAATACTTTGAAATTTTTTTTTAGGAGCACCTGACATGTTAAACTTTTTTGAAGCATTTTTGCCTTGAAAAGTTTAAAAAGAGAGTATTTTTACCCTACCATTAAAAATTCAAACTTTAACTGTTAAATTAAAGTTTGACCAATGATATTTTTATATTTTTTTCTCTCTTTCATTTTGTGTTTAGTTTAATTTTATTTTTTAGTGACTTTTTTAACTTTTTTTTCCAACAAATGAAAACAAAAACCAAAAAGTGTAGAAACGAAGGAGGGTAAAATGATAAAATACCTTGGTCAAATTTTAATTAACGGTCAACATTCTCTATATTAACGGTCAACTTTAACTGTTAAATTAAAGTTTGACCAATGATATTTTTATATTTTTTTCTCTCTTTCATTTGTGTTTAGTTTAATTTTATTTTTTAGTGACTTTTTTAACTTTTTTTTCCAACAAATGAAAACAAAAACCAAAAATGTAGAAACGAAGGAGGGTAAAATGATAAAATACCTTGGTCAAATTTTAATTAACGGTCAACATTCTCTATATTTAATGGTGGGGCAAAATGCTCTCAAAAAAAATGTTTAGAATGCCAGGCGCTTTTGGAGAAAAAATTTTAAGATATTTTTGCCATTTAACCCTATACTTAATTTACATATTTTTTTAATAAATTAAGTTAGTTATTTGTAAAAATGTGTATTTTTCCTAAAATTCCATTCACTTTAATCATTTATATTGAAAATTTTGATGCTTGCAATCAATATCGGTAGGTTGTGAAATAAATAAATAAGAGAGACAAAGAAGATTGAGGTCATGTATTTAAAATCAAAATAAATTCTTACTAGCTCTTGCATCATTGAAAATATAAAATATTTTTAACCGAATTACACTACTATCTTTCTATGTCTATATTTATTAAATAAAATATTTCATTTAAAGGTAAAAGGTTGAGTGATTGATTGATTAAGGGTATTTTTTAATGGGAGGATCTTTTTAGGGGAAAACCTTATAATGTTTTTAGTCAAATATATTATCTACCATAACCACATAGAGTTGTAAGGAAAAGTAACGTTCATGGGTTTTAAGTTTGTAAGTATAAAAGCAGACACATTAGTCCTAGCGATGCAGCTAAACTAATTAAGTGCATTTTGAATCTATTGTTAGATGATTTTGTTTTGTAACAACTATCAACTAGGTGGACCCAATATTTCACGTGAGTTATATTTTTCAAAGTTACAAATAGTATAATCTTATATTTCATATCAAAGATTTTAGTAATAAAGATATCAAAGATAAAATTTCAACTATATATATAGGGGGTACTCTTTTATTTTGGGAACTATAAAGAGTAATATATGAAGCTACTCTTTTTTTTTTAGAAGTCTGTCATCTGGTCCTGATCATCGCCATTAGTCCGGTTTCGATGGAAGTTGACCATCCAATCTCAATTGTCATCGTCGATTCAATCCTAGTGAAAGTTGACCATCTGTTCCTAGTAAAGCTGAGAATAAGGGCTAAGCTTGAAGGCCCTAATTAAATAAAAATTCAGGCTTTAAAAATAAATTTTTTTAAAAGTAATCGGGCTTGAGGGCTTGGCTTTGATAAGTCCTATAAAAAAAGATTCGGGCTTGGATAGCCCTTCAAGCCCTGTTATATTATTATTATTATTTTTTTGCTGGAACACGTATTTGAAATCAATGACTTGCTCACCCAATCCTACACACATTATACTATTATTAATTTTAATTTATTTTAAAATTAATCTAATATAATTTAATAAATATCCGTGTATAGTATAAAATTTACGATATTTATAATTATTATGTTTGTGTATTTATAAAAAATGAACTATTTTTTTAACCAAGATTTAAATTTTATTACTAAACTTCTAAATGTATGTTGTTTAATTTTAAAAAATTATAAGAATTTTAATTTTTTTTAATTTTAAAATATTTTTAATTAATTTATAATGTTTAATTTTTTTTGAAAAAGGGCTAGCAGGCCCGGCCCTAAACCCTTACATAAAAACCGAGTTTGAGAAATGAGATTCAAAATGAAAAAATGAGCTTTAGGGCTCATGCCTTTAAGGGCTGCGCTCGCCCGTATTTCCAGCTTTAGCTCCTAGTTGTTACTATTGGTCCAGACTCAGTGGAATTAGGCCATCCAATCTTGGTGGTTGCTATTAGTTCGGTCCCTATAAAAGTCAACCTTTTGGTCCCAATGGTCAATGCCAGTCCGATCTCAACGGAAGTCAGCCGTCTGGTATCAGCCATTGTCGTTTGTTCTGTCTCGATGAAACTCAGCCGTTGTCGTTTGTTCTATCCCAATGAAACTCGACCGTTCAACCCTAATCAATGGTGGTAGCTTGGCTCTGTCAATTTGATGGTCCAGTCCAATTACTGTTGGCGAGCCGATCAAGTCTTCATGAATTTGAGTCAAATTATAAAAGAGATTGAGTTAGGACTTAAAATAATAGGGGTTTAGAAATGATTTTAAATTGCAAAAAGATTGAAATAGAACTTAAATTTGAATTTGAGTCAAATTCAAATCTATACATTTTTAATTATCCAAACAATAAATTTGGTTCAAATCTAAATTCATATATATCCAAACATAGCATTAGTGCATTTTAAATTTATTGTTTGGTGATTTTGTTATCTAACAACTATCAACTAGGTGGACCCAATATTTCACGTGAGTTTCATTTTTCAAAGTTACAAATAGTATAATAATTTCATATCAAAGATATTGGTAATAAAGATGTCAAAGACAAAATTTCAACTATGTATATATATGGGGGCACTCTTTTTTTTTTTTTTTTTTTTTTTTTTTTTTTTTTGCTTTTGGAGGGGGTGTGGGGGGAAGAGTAATATATGGAGCTACTCTCATGTAGAATAATGGAAATTCAGGGAAGACAAAAGGAGGATAACATATAGCCCGAAGCAACCTAAGCTTACAGAACTTATCAGTAAATGACTAATTAAAGTGAATCTCAACAAAGGTTAATTTAGCTAAATATACAGATTACGAGTGTCTTATCCTCAACCAGCAGGTACTTCCTCCGTCGTTATTTTGAATAGAAGGAATGCTGCTTAAGAATAGTAAATCATATATCGTGGCAGCTAAACCCAAGTGCCTGTTTTTTAAAGAGACATTTAACCATGTTGGAGTTTTTTTTTTTTTTTTAATAACAACCTCTCTTGTTTGGGAATTTTTTGGAAAGAAGAAATGGTTTCATTTGATAACTAATTGAGAACCAGTACAAAATCAATGAAATAAAACAAGTTGAAATTATGTTTTTCAAATTTTACAGTCGGACAAGAAATAACGAACTGAAAAAATGAGATAAATTTGCAATAACATTATTGTTATAGAAAAAGCGAGTGTAAAAGTAGATTAGAAAGACTTGAGAGGTTATCGCATGCCATTATATAACCTTCTAAAAAAATCTCTCAAACAATGGTACAGCCCTTGACCATTCCATTCCGTCATAAGTAACTCTCAAACCTGTCCCTAGGTGAGACTAATTAAATTTTTTTTTTCCACGCATCTGCTCGAATGGATATTTGATTTTTACTTTAGAAGCCATCAAAAGTCCTGATAGCTTTGTGATTGCATGACTCCCAACAAGGGTAAAGAAGAAATGCTACGGAGAAAATGCCCAGAGAAACAACAAGAGATAATTGATGAGATCCATTCACAAAGATTTATGGTGTGGAAAAACATCATAAATAGTCAAGAGCCATTAATATCTATATGATTGATCAATATTCAATATCATTCTTATAGTCATAAAAAATTTGTTATTTAGAAACTATAAATAATGTAACTCGTCTTAAATTTAATATAAACATATGGGTTTTTGAAACAGTTTTATACTTCAATTCAAAATGTAAGAGCTTATACTTAAGGGTTAAAAGGAAAAAAATACCTTGAAATTTTTTTTTCAGGGACACCTAACATTTTAAACTTTTTCTGAAGCATTTTTGCCCTGAAAAGTTTAAAAAGAAAGTATTTTTTTTCACCATTAAAAATCATGAACTTTGACTTTTAAACTAAAATTTGACCAATGATGTTTTTGTATTTTTTTTTCCCGCTTTCATTTTGTGTTTAGTCTCCAATTTTATTTTTCAGTGAATTTTTTAACCTTTTTTTTCCAACTAATGAAAACAAAGACCAAAAAATATAGAAATGAAGGACAGCAAAATCATAAAATATCTTAGTCAAATTTCAATTAATGGTCAACATTCCCCATATTTAATAGTGGGACAAAATGCTCCAAAAAAAGATTTTGAATGTCAGGTGCTCTTCTTAAAGAAAAAGTTTCAGGATATTTTTACCATTTAATCATATACTTAATTTACATATTTTTAATAAATTAGTTAGTTAGTTGTAAAAATGTGTATTTTTCCTAAAATTCCATTCATTTTAATCATTTATATTGAAAATTTTGATGCGTGCAATCAATATCAGTAGGTTGTGAAAATAAATAAATATGAGAGACAAAGAAGTTTGAGGTCATATATTTAAAATTAAAATAAATTCTTACTAGCTCCTATATCTTTGAAAATATAAAATATTTTAATCGAATTACATCACTATCTTTCCATGTATATATTTATTTAATAGAATATTTTATTTAAAGGTAAAAAGTTGAGTGATAAATTCATCAAGGGTATTTTTTAATGGGAGGATCTTTTTAGGGGAAAACCTTACAATGTTTTTAGCCAAATATATTATCTACTATAACCAAATAGAGTTGTAAGGAAAAGTAACGTTCATGGGTTGTAAGTTTTGTAAGTATAAAAGTAGACACATTAGTCCTAGTGATGCAGCTAAACTAATTAAGTGCATTTTGAATCTATTGTTAGGTAATTTTGTTTCGTAACAACTATCAACTAGGTGGACCTAATATTTCACGTGAGTTACATTTTTCAAAGTTACAAATAGTATAATTTTATATTTCATATCAAAGATATTAGTAATAAAGATATCAAAGACAAAATTTCAACTATATAAATATGGGGTACTCTTTTATTTTGGGAAGTATAAAGAGTAATATAAGGAGCCACTCTTTTTTTTTTTGGAAGTCTATCATCTGGTCTTGATAATTGCCGTCAGTCTAATTTCGATGGAAGTTGACCATCCAATCTCGATCATCGCTGTCGGTTCGATCCCAATGAAAGTTGGTCATCTGCTCCTAGTTGTTATTATTGGTCCAAACTTGGTGGAATTAGGCCATCCAATCTTGGTGGTTGCCATCAGTTCGGTCTCTATAGAAGTCAATCTTTTGGTCTTAATGGTCACCGTCGGTTTGATCTCAACGAAAGTCAATCGTCTGGTATCAATCGTTGTCATTTGTTCTGTCCTGATGGAACTCGACCGTTCAACCCCAATTAATGGTGGTAGCTTGGCTTCGTTAGCTTCAACAATCCAGTCCAATTATTATTGGCGAGCCGATCAAGTCTTCATGGATTTGAGTCAAATTATAAAAGAGATAAAGTTAGGATTTAAAATAATAGGAGTTTAGAAAAAATTTTAAATTACAAAAAGATTGAGATATAACTTGAATTTGAATTTGAGTTAAATCCAAATCTATACATTTTTAATTATCCAAACTATAAATTTGATTCCAATCTAAATCCATATATATTCAAGCATAGCATTAGTGCATTTTAAATCTATTGTTTGATGATTTTGTTATATAACAACCATCAACTAGGTAGACCCAATATTTCATACGAGTTAAATTTTTCAAAATTACAAATAGTATAATAATTTCATATCTATGGGGGTACTCTTTTTTTTTTTTGGGGGGGGGGGGGTGGGGGAAGGTGGAGTATGAAGAGTAATATATGGAGCTACTCCCATGTAGAATAATGAAAATTCAGGGAAGACAAAAGGAGGATAACATATAGCCCGAAGCAACCTAAGCTTACAGAACTTATTATCAGTAAATGACTAATTAAAGTGAATCTCACCAAAGGTTAATTTAGCTACATACACAGATTACGAGTATCTTATCCTCAACCAGCAGGTACTTCCTTCTTCGTTACTTCGAATAGAAGGAATGTTGCTTAAGAATAGAAGGCAGCTAAACCCAAGCGCCTGTTCTTTAAAGCGACAATTAACCGTGTAGGAGTTTTTTTTTTTTTTTTAATAACAACCTCTCTTGTTTGGGAATTTTTTTGAAAGAAGAAATAGTTTCATTTGATAACTAATTGAGAAATGTTACAAAATCAACGACAAAAAACTAGTTGAATTTATGTTTTTCAAATTTTATAGTCGTACAAGAAATAATGAGCTGAAAAAATGAGAAAAATTTGTAATAACATTATTTGTTATAGAAAAAGCTAGTGTAAAAGTAGATTAGAAAGACTTGAAAGGTTATCGCATGCCATTAAATACCCTTTTAAAAAAATCTCTCAAACAATGGTACAGCCGTTAACCATTCCATTCCATCATAAGTAACTCTCAAACCTGTCCCTAGGTGAGACTAATTTTTTTTTCCACGCATCTACTCGAATGGATATTTGATTTTTACTTTAGAAGCCATCAAAAGTCTTGATAACTTTGTGATTGCATGACTCCCAACAAGGGTAAAGAAGAAATGCTACGGAGAAAATGCCCACAGAAAGTACAAGAGACAATTGATGAGATCCATTCACAAAGATTTATGGTGTGGAAAAACACTTCCAAGATAAATATAACAGCAAGTACTCGATAAATAAAGGAGATAAATTCACAAATATTTATGCTCTAGCAATTACTGGAAAAGATGAAAAAAGGAAACATACTCGCAACAGATAAATATAGGATGGATATAACATGGGGTTCAAATAAGGCAATCAAGGGAAGCAAAAGCAAGGGTACGAGAGCAGAGATGGGACACTCCAATAAGTATAATAGGATTACAGAAGCAGAAAATGCAGGCCTGGGCTCCTACTTAGCTATACCCCATTTGCTGTTGTTGCTGTGGTGGTTGATAATTAGCATACCCTGGATAGCTTCCATACATGTTGGGATCCTGTGTAGCAGCAGGAGGGTATCCATAATTCTCATACCCTTGAGCATACCCGTAATACCCCCCATACTGGCTTGGATCTGGCTGAGCCTAAAGATCACCAACAAAAGCATTCAGTGCATCAGGATGATCTGGCTTAATATCAGAAACACCCCGATGTCGAGGTGGTGTAATATTCCAGAATCCAGTTGGTGTTACCTGTTTGTTCGAAGGACTGCGGCCCCATGAAAGACGGACATTTTGTCCACCCAACACCGTACCATTTAGCATCCGCAGAGCTTCTTCGGCACAGCTCCTGGTGCGTGAAAAAGCATGTGGCACAATCAGACAGCTTGCTATAGACTCAAAAAATGCTTAATCAAGATGATTAGGAAGATCAAATTACCTGTCAGCAAATTGGACAAATCCACATCTCTTGCCTGCTGGAATCTTCACATGTATTAATTCTCCATAATTGCCAAAAACTTGCCTCAAATGATCATCTGTAACATTAGGATCCAAATTGCCGACAAAAATCTGCAGCAGGAAAAAAATGTCACCAACAAGCAGGGAAGCAAGTAACTACTACATCATGAAGAAGTACGCACAGTTGTGTTATTTGGATCATTCTCGTTCTGTGACCCTTGAGGATTCTGATAGGAAGCTGCAGTTCAAGGTAGAAGAGAAATAAAATGATGAAAAATAAAACGCAGGGAAGGGAAATTTTCATACATAAAGCACCATGAACAAATAGCGAACAAATAGATGAAATATGGAAGGCCCAATTTCCAAGTTTAATACGGAAATACAGCCAGTCATAACAGTTACCAGGCAAGTTTAAAATAATAGTTCACACTCCATCTGCTCTTCAGTTATAAGACACTTTTTTGGGGCCTTCTGAAGGCCTAAAATATAAGGGACATGTCTGATTGTATGGTACATTTATCATTTTGTCCAAAAAACAAAAACCCTCATTTAATTAGGATTATCAATTACAAGTCACAGTTAAATCACCATTTAATAAGGGACACTTTTGGAACAAGTTAAGCAATTTGTGACAAATTCATTATGTTCAACTAATTTAAACTAATTTTCTTAATACTTGTTAAGAAGTTATTTGTCCCTTATATTTAGGACCAAAGGGAGTATCCATATCCATATACTTCAGAAATCACGCAATCATAGGAAATCTTTGTACCACACATAAACCACAAAACTCCAACACAAATTAAATACTATTGAAACTAAAGCAATAAATTCATATCTACAAGATGAAACATCCACCGAGCCAGTTAGTGAGTTCAACAGAAATATTTTGGCAAGTCCGACAGAAATACTTTTGCAAGGACGAGAGAAATATTTTGGCACCATTACAAATGTATCTGAATAGAGGCCATAACGGAGGCAAATATGCAGTGACAAATAATACATTCGCTGACGAGGATGTGCAGACAAATAAAACTAAAAAAGATACAAAGAGCAAGGATGCTGATGAAGTTGAGTGTTGAACTTAAAAATCATCCAACATCATTTGTTATCCAACCCTTTCCCACACTCTTGACATTTTCCACTTGCTAACAGCCAACTTTCAACAAAAGAAATGAGGTTTGGAGATGCCAATAGAGACAAAAGACGGAAGGCAGATGTCAAATACTGGTGCAGTTAAATGTTGTTGACAAGCTATTTTACAAGTTACTCGCCTAAATAGAAATGAAATAAAAGATAAACTAAAACTTCAATTATGAAGGTATAATATTAAGAAATTATCAGGCCGTAGAGAAGGAATTAAAATGTTGTGACCATGTGATAGCACAGCCTGTGAACTGCAGTTTCTCGCAAGATCAATCAGCCCACATTGGCACTCCCCCAATTTTATCTTAAGGACTGAAGATTGGAAACTGAAAGTAATGCAACTAGGCAGCAGATGGAATAGCAAAAGAAACTACAAAAAGTATGAAAATGCGCTTTGGAACAAGGGAACACATCTAAAGAACTTTAAAGATGTAACTTTTTTGGCAAGCTGATAGGAATGAAATTTATGGAGTAAAGATAAAGAACGGCTGACTGAACAAATATATATAACTGGAATAGCCTTAAAACAAAACTTGGCTAAAAACTAAACCAGCCAAATGAAATGAAAAGAACTACTTGAATTGTAGTGGAAACAGGAAAATGACGCGGAAAGTAACGGGCAAGACATAAATGGGAAACTGACCTAAGCAAGGCCATGCACTAAAATGGTAACCATTTCAGCTGAAAACAGTTCCAGGCTCCGAGATGACAGAGCCTCCTGACACCCTGCTTTGAGACAACAGGAGTACCATAAGATTTTAAGATTCTAGATCATTTATGTATCCGAAATTTTTAAAGGAAATTACAGGAAGAAATGACTCTGGATAGCACATCTTCTAATGCGTAACTGAAAGGAACCAAACTTAAACAATAAAATTTAGAATGCACATACTAAGTGACAAGAGCAAAATCTTAAATATAAATCAGTATTCTCACCATAACAAAGGAGAAACAGACAATCAGAAGAAAGTCAGCTTTGCTTTCAAACATCTTAGGGTAGCAAACCAAGCAGACATTCACAACAAAAGGCCAGAACATAAATCATGAACGAGAAAAACCTTTTTGCTGTCCCCCAAGGTTTTTGTTTGTGGCCGGTCCAATTCGCATGGGTCTTGTTGAGCAAAGAACCCCTTGCATCTCACTCATAGCTTGTATCTGTTCATTCTCATCCCCAAACTTGACAAAACCATAACCCTTCGTCCGCCCAGTGAGCCTATCAATTACCACTTTTGCGCCCTTAACTGAGGGATATCTGGCCCGAAATGTCTCCTGCAGCATGTAATCTGTGACATCGGCAGCCAAGTCCCCCACAAAAATTGTGTAATCTGGAGAATCATCATGACGCCTATCGCCCGAACTAAAAGTAGCCCAATTTAATCTAAAGTTTTGCCCACCGTTAGGCATAATTGTGCCATTGTATGATTGAAGAATTCTCTCAGCAGCAGCACGAGTGAAAAACTCAATAAACCCATAACCTTCCGACGCATTAGTTTGCTTATTCCGAATGACTTTCACAGAAGCCACCTACAAAAAATGATTTCTTCCATCACAGAAAGACCGTAGACCACCCGTGGGATTCAACAGGATAAATTGAGAAAATACAGTATACAAATCACCGACGGAATCCAGTTTTCATTCCCTAAATTATGTACTCGATTTGATACAAGTCCATCCCACCCCAGTACTAATAATATTCTACAGTGTAATTCCAGCGCTATTAAATGCTATATCTCCCGTCCATGGCTCTATCGAACCGAACCATACAGGAGGAGGAAAATCAAATAGCACAGCAATTTCAAACCAAAAAAAAATCAAAAACCAGGAAAATACAAAGGAATGATATTTACCTCACCGGTATGCGCAAAAAAGTATAGAGATAGCTCTCATCCATCCAGTACTGCAAATCACCGATCCAAAGGGTACGGACCTCATCGGCGCTGCTAGGCTGGACGTGTTGGGTGGGTTGCGGCGGAGCAACGGCCTGCTGCGGCGGCGGGGGCTGGGCAGAAGGAGCCCACATAGGCGGCGCCTGAGCCTGCGGTGGCATCATCATGTAGGGTTGCTGCTGCTGGTATTGCTGGGTGGGTTGCTGACCCATGTTTGGGGGAGCCATGCCAGGTCCAGGCTGCATCATCGTGAGGAAGAAATCTGGGATTCTCGAAAGGTAGAGAGTGAACGAGAAAGAGAGAGCGAATGTATTTCCTGGCTTGAGCTATATAGAGCCTCAAACCCTAACCCTAAAAAAGAAAAGGTGATCAGATTTTTATTTTGACCCGTTTTTCTGATAAGAAGTACCCAAAAGAAACAAAACATGCTCTATCGTCATGGGCTTCGCTGGTGGCCTTTCATTGGAATGGGTCATTTTAAGCGATCATACCAAAAAATAAAATGGCATAAATAAAAGGTTTGGTGATATATTTTTTATTTAAAAAACTTTAACTGAGTTAGATTCTAGAAAATTATCAGATCCAATGCATGCCTCAAGGATAAAGATCATTTAAAAAATATTTATAAATTAGTAAATTGCTCATAAAAAATTCTCATGAATCCACGTATTTTAAAATGAGACACATCCAATTAAATTAAATTAATCTTCATTGGCTAAGTTATAATTATTATAATAGTTTAAATGTAAAAATTAATTTATCATCGCATAATACTTATAAATTATAAAAAAATTTCATTACTACAGCATGAAATAAGTTATTTTTATTTCTATAAGTATATTTTTAAAAAATTAATTAGTTATACCATTACTAACATGAGAAGCGCATTGACTCTTTATATGATATGGTAATATTCAAAAGCACATTAAAATCATATTAAGGATATGCTTTCACCGAATTCAACAAAGAATTGAATCCTCTAAATATATTTTTACCAAATGTAAACTGTACACTCACAATTTACAAACTGATTTTTCACAAATTATTAATTCAAGAAATCATTTTTTTCATTGAACCCTTATCATACCCTTATCATGGTAGAAAAATTTCTACCATGATACATCCAAGACAATATACCACAGGTCTTAAAATATCTCAAAAAGCAATTAGAACCATGAGGGACAAACATGATCCTCATAGCATGTTATTTAATTAGGTCATGAATCAAAAGGGACAGACATAATCCTCTTGGACATATAAATGCATTTAATAAAAAGGATTAGAGTTTACATGCTCCATAGACAAGATATGTCCTAAGTTGGCACAAGATACATTGTATAATCCAAAATAAGAGGCAACGTAAAAGATGGTGTCTCATACACCATAATTACACCTCTGGTGCTTTCTCGGCCGGATTCGCTCCTGTAAAAATATTAACCACGGGGAATGAGACTTAAAAGTCCCAGTAACCAAAAATTAATATGTAATGATGCATGCGGATGTAACTAATCATGCGATTGCTAAGTGGGCACACAAAACATTTAACCGAACAATATTTTCAAACAAACCGAACAAGTATTTAATTTGCATGACTGCACCTTATATCCTCCTTTCGCCATGCTCGGACGCCAAATCACCCGGCCAAAGGTGAGTTGGACCAAGCGACACGCCACTCATTGGGTCCAATGAGGGCTTACCACGTGGTAATAATTAACCGAACAGAAATTCCCATTAACACCATACATTAAAATACCCTGACAAGTCATGCATCATTCAAATATCCAAACAGAAATATATCCGAACAATAATATCTCATCATGATAAACAAAAATAAATTTTTAACCCACTTGGCAATAATTTCAAACAAGTATATACAGTATTTATTTTCAATAATTCATAATTTTTCCAAACAACAAAACAACACATAACCATTCACAAACACACTCATCACAACACATTAATAATGGTTACCTTGTGTCTTGAATAACAAGTTCCCCTTCACAACTCCTTTTTCACCACTATCTTTGTCAATATAATCTACATAATTATTTCACAATACTATATATTAATTTTACATTAAAATAAATAACTCTAATTTAAAGAGTTAGAAAGTCTTAGATCTATATCCATATTAACACTAATTTAAGATTTATGCCTCATTTAACTTCCCAAATTCTTTTCTAAAATTCTCGTACCCTAATAAACTATTTTTTTATCCTCAAATCACTTCTAGTATCACAATTTCATCCTTCTATATTCTAAAAATTCATCCAAAAATAAATTAAATTTTAAAATTATCCTGAAGCCTCAAATCACCTTTCTATAACCTCAAAATACCTATTCATACTTAAATAAATATTTAATAATCATAGGTTTATCCCTACATCTCAGATTCCACATAAATTCAACCATATAGATCTAGATTTTAACTCAAAAATTCTTAAACATGAGTTTCAACCTCAAGAAAATATTCTATAATATTTATTATATCCCTAAGAATTTTAACCTATATTTTTAATCCATCATATCATCAGATTAACTATCCTATAGAAAAATCCTAATCAAAATATTTACTCTATCCTACAAAATAATCATATCACTAGAAAGCTAATATTATTTAGAAAATAACTATAAAATTAATTTTGTAATTAAATAAATTTTTAAATGCTAATCTAAACAGGAAAGTTAGAACATACCTGAAGAAAAAAAAATAATCCCCCCTTGCGAGAAAACGCCGAGCAACGTGAGAGGAAGAGAGAAAAATAATATAAAAATGGGATTGTGAGTCCCAAAATTATATTAAAAAAAACTATAGGTTTGAATTTAATTATTCAAACCTTTGGGCCAAAAGTTGCAATTTTCTCTAAATTGCATCTTAGCCTCTCATGCTTCCTAATGCACACACCCCCTCCTTTTTATACATGAAGGCACCTCTTCTCTTCCCTCATCTAACCAATGTGGGACTTAGAAACAACAACCTTCCACCCCCTTTTTTTTTTGTTCCTTCTACCTTCTCTCTTTTTTTTTTTCAACACATACATAAAAAAAATTATTTATGTATTATATCTTAACTAAATATTGCTTATGTGGTTTTTAAATTTAAATTTTTAAATTCATAATTAAATACCTAACCATAATATTATTTCTAAATAACCTCAAATAATATAAATTCCTATTATTATCATTTTTTTTTCTCAAAACCTAAATTCCACAATTTTTTTTATTATATAAAATCAGGATGTTACAATTCTCCCCTCCTTTAGAAATTTTGTCCTCAAAATTTAATAGATAAGCATAGAAACTATGTACCTAAGCAAATAAATGTGGATAATCTCGCCTCATACTCTCCTCGTTTCCCAAGCAGCATCACAAGGCATCCACCTAGGCCCACCCTTCCAAATCACCTTCACGAGTCGGATGGTCTTATTGCGTAGTTGTTTGTCCTTAAAGTCCTCAATTCGCTCCGGTTCGGATCTAAAGGTCAAATTCTCCCTCAATTCTACTTCTTCAGGTTCAATAACATGGGAGGGATCCGGGTTGTACTTCTTCAACTGTGATACGTGGAACACATTATGGATACCTGCAATCTGTGGAGGTAATGCAACTCTATATGCAGTAGATCCAATTCGCTCCAAGATCTCATACGGGCCCATAAATCTAGGTGTCAACTTCTTTGCCTTAATGGATCTACCAATGCCTGTCACTGGAGAAACCTTCAAAAATACATGATCTCCTACTTCAAACTCTAACGGCCGTCTCCTCTTATCAGCATAGCTCTTCTGTCGGCTCTGAGCTGTTAGCAATTTTTGCTTAATCATTGCAATCTTCTGGGTGGTCTGCTCTACAATTTCTGGACCAATGATACTCCTCTCACTTAATTCTGTCCAACACAAAGGCGATCTACACTTCCTTCCATACAAGGCCTCATAAGGCGCCATCCCAATACTAGAATGATAGCTGTTATTATAAGCAAATTCAGCTAATGGCAAATGATTATCCCAACTACCTGGTAGTTCAATGGCACAAGCTCTCAACATGTCCTCCAAAGTCTGGATCGTCCTCTCTGTTTGTCCATCTGTTTGGGGGTGGTATGCGGTGCTAAAACTCAGTCTGGTACCCATAGCCTTCTGTAGCGCACCCCAAAAGTTTGAAGTGAACCTTGGGTCACGATCTGACACAATTCTAGAGGGTATACCATGAAGTCTAACTATCTCCTTAATGTATATCTCAGCAAATTTCTCTAATGTAGAGGTAAACTTGATCGCCAAAAAGTGAGCCGATTTGGTGAGTCGGTCTACTATCACCCAAATAGCATCCTTACTCGAGGGTGTTCTTGGCAGTCCAGTGATGAAATCCATGGAAATATCATCCCATTTCCACTTTGGAATATCTAACGGTTGCAGTGTTCCAGCTGGCTTCTGATGTTCTATCTTTATCTTCTGACACGTTAAACATCTAGAAACAAATTCAGTTACATCTTTCTTCATTCCTGGCCACCACCAACCTCGCTTCAAATCATGGTACATTTTAGTTATACCGGGATGAATTGTATATTTGCTCCTATGAGCCTCTTCTAAAAGGATATTCCTCAATCTTGGATCATTAGGTACACAAACTCTACCTTTATACTCATCACTGTGTCCTCAGAGATGGTAAAATTTGGGGCCTTACCTACCACTATCTCCTTCCTTATATTCCTTAAGTAGTCATCACTCTGCTGTGAGACTCTGAGATCTTCCCAAAATTTGCTCTCAAAGTCTGCTACCTGGAGTGCGGCCATTTGATGTTCAATCACATCTACTGGAACATCATGAAAACTGTTCCATAAATGATATTCATGAACCATCAAATGTGCAGCATGAATAGTCTTTCTACTTAAGGCGTCAGCTACCACGTTAGCCTTACCCGGATGGTAATGTAATTCAAAGTCATAATCCTTCAGAAATTCCATCCATCGTCGCTGCCTCATATTAAGCTCTTTTTGATCAAATAAATACTTCAGGCTCTTATGGTCACTGAAGATTTGAAACTTAGATCCATACAAGTAGTGTCTCCATATCTTCAGAGCAAACACAACTGCAGCTAACTCCAAATCATGAGTAGGGTAATTTTCCTCGTGGTCCTCAACTGTCTGGAGGAATAGGCAACCACTCGGTCATTTTGCATCAAAACACATCCTAAACCCTTTAAAGAAGCATCAGTGTACAGAGTGTACGGCACCACAGGGTCAGGAATAGTCAATACTGGAGTAGTGGTTAACCTCTTTTTCAATTCTTGGAAAGCAGCTTCACATTTGTCAGTCCAAATAAATGGGGCATCCTTCTTAGTCAGCTTAGTTAAGGGCATCGCAATTTGCGAAAATCCCTTAATAAAGCGACGATAATAACCTGCTAAACCTAAAAAGCTTCGTATCTCTGTAACAGATTTTGGCTGTTCCCACTTCATCACTGCATCAATCTTGCTAGGATCCACCGCAACTCCATCTCTGGACACAACATGGCCCAAAAACTTTACTTCTTGGAGCCAAAATTCACACTTGTTTAATTTGGCATAAAGCTTATGTTTCCTCAAAACTTGCAAGACGATTCTTAAATGTTCACCATGAGCCTCCTCATCCTTTGAATAAATAAGAATGTCATCAATAAACACTACTACAAACTTATCTAAATAGGGTCGAAAGATCCTATTCATGTAATCCATGAATACCGCAGGAGCATTCGTAAGTCCAAACGGCATCACCATGAATTCATAATGCCCATATCTCGTCCGAAATGCTGTCTTAGGTATATCCTCTGCTCTCACTCTCAATTGGTGGTACCCTGACCTTAAGTCAATCTTTGAGAAAACTGCGGATCCCACAAGCTGATCCAGCAAATCATCGATTCTCGGAAGTGGATATTTTTCTTGATGGTTACTTTGTTCAATTGTCTATAATCAATGCACAATCGGAGGCTTCCGTCCTTCTTCTTTACAAAAAGGACTGGAGATCCCCAAGGTGAAACACTCGGTCTGATGAAACCCTTCTCAAGTAGCTCTTCAATTTGCTTTTTCAGTTCCGCTAACTCTGAAGGGGACATCCGATAAGGAGCCTTAGAAATTGGCCCTGTACCGGGTACCAATTCAATTGAGAACTCTACCTCGCGCTTTGGGGGTAAACCGGAGACTTCGTCTGGAAATACATCCGCAAATTCTTTGACAATTGGGATATTCTTCACGCCTTCATCAATCTCAGCTTGGATAGAGAAGAAAACCATGTAGGCCTGGCAACCCTTCTTCATACATCTATCAACTTGCGCCGCCGACAAGAAAACATGATCTTGAGTCTCGACTGGGGTCACCGACAAAGAAGATAAAGACACACTCCTCTCTCTACAATCTAGGATAGCACCATTTGCAGCCATCCAATTCATTCCCACAATTACATCCATACCTCTCAGTGGTAGGATAATAAGTCCATAGTTGTTTTCCTATTTTTAAACTCGACTACTAGGTTAAGGCATGCCTTAGCAGTCCTCACAGATTCTCCCGCAGGAGTAGACACATTCATATCAAAAGGTAAAATACACACAGGCAAATCAAGGTTCTTTACACAAGTTTCAGAAATAAAAGAGTGTGTAGCACCCGAATCAAATAGTGCAACAATATCATGATGAAGGATTTTGATGTTACCTCTAATGGCATCTGGGGAGTTCATGGTGTCCTGAGTAAGAGCAAAACACACGGCCAGAGACAGTAGGATGTTGGAAGGGTTCTTCATATTTGAGCCCTGGTTGTCCCCACAAAACTTTGCAATGTGACCGGGTTTTCCACAAATGTAACAGACCCAGCACTGTCCGAAATGACGACGCCCGCATTTAGTGCACTGTTGAGAGCTCGCTGTACTCGGGGCAGA